>NW_026267186.1:1079620-1087509 GCF_000697945.3 Frankliniella occidentalis | reverse complement strand
CTCTCTCTCTCTCTCTCTCTCTCTCTCTCTCTCTCTCTCCCTCTCTCTTTTTCCCTCTCTTCCGCACAATGCACGCAAGGACGCAACAGGGTGTCTGTAAGCGCCGGGTAGGCAGGCAACAACCAGAGCCGTTGTGCATGCGTGCTGAGCGGTGTGCCTACCCCGCCGCTGGCAGGGGCTCGCCCGCTCACTGGGTACAATAAACACGGTCAAGTTCCTTAAATACGGACGATTTTTAGACGCAATAGCCTATAAAATCTGTAGTTTTGATAAACTTGAAAAGCAGTGGGATTGGGGATTATAAAATCTTCCGACCGAGACACACCTACAACACCTTGAACGATATTTTATCACCTTTCGGTGGGCCTGTGAGGCCCTGTTGAAGTGAGGTTTTTTTTAAGAACCAAAGCACCCTAAATAGTTAGCTTTCAAAAATTATGAAAAGTGAAAATTTGTTGACAGGAATGGAAACTTATGAAAAAGTTTGACCTTACCCCACCGGTGAAATTTTCTTATCTAGTATAGTTTAGCCGCCAAAACTGCTTAAAGATCGCTTTCAAAGTGTCTTAAATACGGACAGCTGTCACTTTCTGCATGTAAAAGCCGATGTCCGTATTTAGGGCGGTTTAGGGGCTTTCGGAAATCGTTTCTCAAACTTGACACAAGTGACAAACGAAATTTTCTTGTGTCATCTTGTAGGTGAAGAGTCCTAGTTTCACATATGTCAACCTGAAAGTTGTGCGTTCACCTGCCGTTGAGAGCCCCACATTCTCGCAAAGTATAAAAATTGTCCGTTTTCGGAGCGCCCCAAAACGCAAGTTTGGCATTTTTTTGGATAGAGCAGTATGCAAGATGTCGGAAATGTTTCCTCAAATCCATATTCTAGAAGGTCTTACCTTTCCAGCGAACCCTCGGAATTTATATTCCGGATACCCCGTTTTCGATTTAGGGGCTTATTAATAGAAAATAGCCACGTGTTGAAGACCTAGGGGTCCGAAAAATCGGACAAAAATATTTTTGTTCATCATTTTGGAAGTAGAACACATTAGGAAGTAGCCCCTCTCAAAATCTGGACATTTTTGGCAAAGTGAACGTGTCTAACACATCGTACTCTTCTGAAATAGAGGAATGCGCTACCACTTTCTGAACAGTGTTGCTGTATAACACGTGGGGAGGGTGTTTATTAACATCCTTTTAAAAGGGGGGTTCTGAGTAGAACAGGAGCGGCGGTGGTATAGCGTGTCAGAGTTCTGCGAAATCTCCTTCAGAGATCGACCTCGCCAGGCCGCCTGGCCACGCGCAGGCCGCCTGATAGGTGAAAGGTGCGGAGGAGAGAGCTGGAGAGGTCCCCCGCTCTGTCGCCGTTCCTCACCCCAGCTCACCTGGCCAGACGGCCCCCGACCCACGGAAAAGAGGACTCATCTGCCGAGTGGCCTGGCGGGGGGCCATTTTGCAGAGCTCTGATGTGTAGGTGTGTGTGTGTGCACAAAAATAAATAAATAAATACATAAACATGTCGTGTTTGTTTTTCCATGACACAGGGCTGCCCTTGTCCCGCATGGCTTACAAGTGTAGACAGGACGAGGCCGTGAGAGTGCGGCCCGGCAACCGGGCAGCCGCGTCGGCATTGGTCAGCTGGATGGGGGAAAGTGGGAGGGGGGGGGGGGGCCGCCCCGACCTCTGGCTGCAGAGGCACACCACACGTGCCCGGATTTGCCGGCCGCGCGAACAAAAAAAGCCAAATCCAGACGTAGGCCCGAAGAGCCGACAAGACTTACCCTCCCCTCCCCCTTCTCCTCCTCCCCCGCTTGAGCCTCTCGTGAGATCTCCTCTGCCGCCCCCTTTTTTCCCCCTTCCCGACCTCAAACACGTGGCGCGTGGCGCGTGGAGGCGGGCGGCGGCGCCCCTCACGGGCGGCGGGTCTACCCGTCTCGCCTTACTACTTGAATATTTCAAAAGGGCGGGCGGGAGAGCTCCACCACCGGTCCATACTGCAACATCCCACGTGTCTCTCTCTCTCTCTCTCGCGCCCCACAGAGAGGAGGAGGAGGGGAGTCACCACCGCACCGCACGCCCCTCGGTGTCGGTGTCAACACGTCAACAGCCACCCCCCCCCCCTCCCCGCCCCCTCCCCTCTCGACCCCCGACCATTGATTGTGTATCGTATAATCTGCAATTCAACACCAACAACACGCCGGGCAAAACTTTGCCGCCGCCGCCGCGGCCAGACTTCAAAGGGCCTCCGGTTTAGTTAAATGCAGATTGGGGGCGGCGGGTGGCCGAAGGGGCTCGTTGTCCAGATCCGGCTCGTCAAGGTCGGCAAGTCACGGCGACCCTACAGGAACTAGTCTACCATGAGAATTCCTTACTTTGAACTGAATGTATCCGGAATAATTGTGATAACTCCGTCTACATCGAGAGAAGAGTCTATACTTTGCTTTTCCGATTCGATTATTTATTTATTTTTGGCCTGTTCGGTTTGGTCCAATTTAAAGAAAAATTTTGAGATAAGAGTCGATTCGAAGGCAAAAACCTCGATTCGCACAACTCGTGGTAAATAGGTGTTGTGATTCGTCCTCGCCTCAAATCCGAAGCAGTCGGTAGCAGCCCCTACGAACCGGACCGAGTTTTGTTTTTTTCTTTCCTTTTTTGGGGCAGAAAACCCACTTTTAAGGGCTGCATTGAAGATCGTGACTGCGGAAGCCGGAAAAAAAAGTTGCGGGCTCTCCCTAATGACCCTCCTGAGGGTGCGGCCGTACCGGTGCCGCCGCTGGGCAGCCCGACGGGAGCCATCGGGAAAATGTAGTGCAAAGTGCTGGCCAGGCGAGGAAAGCGGAAAAGGCCCTGCTGCTCCTCGCCCTTCTCCCTAATTGTAGCGAGGAGCAGCAGCAGCGCGGGCGGGGCGCGCGGTAAATTATAGAGGCTCCGCACCTGAACAGCGG
This sequence comes from Frankliniella occidentalis, assembly GCF_000697945.3. Lineage (NCBI taxonomy): Eukaryota > Metazoa > Arthropoda > Insecta > Thysanoptera > Thripidae > Frankliniella > Frankliniella occidentalis. Next base: position 1,084,567 of record NW_026267186.1, on the reverse strand, counting down.
CGGGGCTGCTGCTCGCGGGGGTGAAGAGGGGGTGCGCACACGCACACGCACACACACACACACACACACACACACACTCACACACTCACACACTTATCGCGTGCAAGTAACCGATGAGTCGATGCGCCGATGCTTGGGAGCAGGGTACAATAGAACAAGGTGATGGACTGCGGTTGAAGGGATCCCCCACACACTCCCAAAATAAGTGTTCAACGAGTTGAAGCGAGTTAGCGCAATGTTATGAGAGTTTTTGCGCGATATTTCACGATTTCTCGCGGTTTTTCATGATTGTGGGGGGCGAGTAGGGCTCAGGGCTCCAGAAAGTGTACAACGATTCGGCTTGGGGACCCGGAACCCCACGCTGCGTTATTGGTGTGGAATAACGGTACACATCTACACGATTTGTGCCATTCATTTGGGGGCGCATTAGGTATGTGAACCCGCTACGCGCGAGCTCTCAGACCACAGGGGTCCTGGCTAGTACAACAGGAGTCGGAGCATAGCCAGGCTCGGCCAGGCTGCAGGTGGTCTGCGGTGGCCCGCTCTCCGGCAACTACAACACTTACCGCAAGAATTATTGGAGACAAGGACATACCGAGTTGATTAGTCTAAAACAGTCTAAATGAGTCTAAAAGATCCTGGACAGTGAACAATTTGACTGTTTTATCTGCACTGTTAAAACCGTACGAAGCAAAATGCCGCATCCTTCGTACCTACGAAGGATTTGGCACTGTTCTTCGTAAGGTTTTAACAGTGTGCAATTCAATTATGAAAAAAAAAGTATGCGCAAGAAGAGCACGCACACAGAAGTTCATAACTAAGCATAACTGAGCACAAATGTAGTACAGTACTCAAGAATTTAGTGAGTACAATCCGACGGAAAATCGTCGCAGAGACAAGCAAACATGGTGGTGCGGTGGTGTCCCTCACACCCCATTCTGGAAGTTGACAACCTCCCCTTCCTTTCCTTTGCTTCCTCATCCTGGTGATTGCGCTCTCGACACTCTCGACCCCCCCCCCCTCCTCCTCCAACTCCGTCCTTGACCTTGAGGTCACCTGACCTCGTCGCACGCCCCTCAGTACGGTGCTGCTGCCGCTGCTCCTGCTGCTCCTGCTGCTCCGCCCCGCGCGCTTTCAATTTCAGCAAGGTCAGCCCAGCCCCACGGATCACAAAGTAAGCCACAGCATGAATATCGTTACATCGCTCGCTTTATTTTTATTATTTTTTCGCTTTAGGGTTGGCCAATTAGTTTGTCGTGTGGCCGGGCCGGGCCGGGCGCGCTGGTGTCGCGAGGGGCTGGCGAGCCGGTCGTGACTCGGAATAGGAGATCGCTGATTGCGGCGCTCGTGGCTGGTGTCGGGCTACGCCGGTGAAAAGCGCGTGCTTCGGTCTTCGGGAGTACACCAACAGCCACCAATACTTCGATGTTTTGAGTCAGCAGACAAAAGCTATATGATATTGAGGACGGCTGGACCGGAAGCTCTGCTGTCCTCCGGTCACCCTCCTGCGTCCAGGAAGACCAAGCACGGGCTGGGCAGCTCTATGGGCAGCGGAGCAGCAATAGCAGCATCTGAATGAGCTAAATATATACCATGATGGGATTCTGCGACGTCTATAAGCTTCGGCCACAGTTGATGCATCTGAAGGACAAAGTTCGCCTGAATATATCCCCAATTAAAGAGTACACGCCTGAATGTAACCATAATTGAAAGAGTACGCCTGAATATAACCATAATTACAGAAAGTACGAGGTCTCTAGGACTCCCTGTTCTAGGAAACACCTCTTTTCCTCCTTCTTCCTCCGCCTTCTTCCTCCTCCTCCTTCTCCTCCCCTTTCTTCTTCTTCTTCTTCTTCTTCTTCTTCTTCTTCTTCTTCTTCTTCTTCTTCTTCTTCTTCTTCTTCTTCTTCTTCTTCTTCTTCGTCGTCTTCGTCTTCTTCTAATATTGCATTTGGGCGAGGAACGGTCATAAAAGAGTCCGAGTCCAAGTAGATTACTTTCTTTTCCGGAAAGTTGATCCCCAAAAGGCCCCGAGAGCTTTGTTTCCCTTTTTATTAATTTAGCAAATTGTCGGTGCCTGAGTGTGGAGACTGTCGGGTTGAAACTCACCTCGCTAAGACGGGCCTGCTGCTCCTCCATCTCCTGGCGCATGGGGATGGCCGCGCCGGGGAACAGGAATGGCATGCCGAAGGCGCCGAGCAGGCGGTCGCCCTGGTCCCGGTCCCCCCCGGGCTGCGAGGAGCGCCGGCGGCCGCGGCTGCCACGCCGCGTGCACGTTGAGGACGGCGACACGGAGAACCCTGAGGCGGCTGGGGACGGCCCCGGCGGCTTAAGGAGGGCGTCGTCGGCGGGCTCGACGGCGACCAAGGCGGCCTCCTCGTCTACGAGGATGGCGTCGGTGGACAGCGCGGGTGACGGTGACGGCGAGGTGCCGGGCGTGAGTCGGGGGAAGGACGTGGGCCTTGTGGGGGTGGTGGACGTCGTGGAGCACGGTGATAGCCGCAGCTGCTCCAGGGTGCTAGGAGCCAGGCTGGGGGCGCGCCCAGTCATGGGGTAGTATCCGTTGACGCGCGGCGTGGACGCCGAGGTCGGCATCTCGTACTCAACCCAACGCCGCCCGTTAACCCTGGACGTCGACGAGGACGTGTTGGGCACGTCGTCGTCGTCAGCCGCAGCCGCGACGTCGTCCACGACAGACGACCTGCGGCGCTGGCTGGCGGAGCCGCGGCGGTGCACCTTCGGGATGGCCCCGTTGTTCCTGGGGGCCGCCTGCTCCGCGCTCAGGTCAGACAGCTGCTCCGCCGACACAGAGCTGCGCCGTCGATTCACGGGGACGACGACGGCAGGGGGTGCGACCACGGGGGCTGGGGGCGCGACCACGGTGGCAGGGTGCGCGACCACGGTGGCAGGGGGCGTGACCACGGCGGCAACGGTCGGCGTGCTCGTGGCCTCGGGGATCGCGTCGACGGGCGTGGTCTTGCCGCTCATGACGGCGACCTCGGTGTGGCACGGGCGGGGGATCCGGACTCGGACGGGAGGATCCTCCCGGCGGGCACGTGACCGACCAGGGGCCCCCGCCCCGCGCAGCGGGTGCGAGGGAGAGGGAGAGCGGGGGCAAGCTCGCGAACGAGAGAGGGGGCGGCGCAGGCGCAGGCACAGGGCTCCAGGTGTCTCGCAGAGGTGGGGTCACGTGGCGACGGCGTCCGGAGCACGACTGACAGGGCGGCAGCGGCGGCAGCGGCGCGGGCTGGCGCGCCACGCTAGCTGGCGCACGGGGGCGGCCGGGGGCGGCCGTGGGGCGGGGGGGGGGGATGCAAGCACCCGTGCGTGCGCCGTGTGCCTGGCCTCCGTCTCGTCAACTGGTGGCCCCTTACCCAACCCACTGGCTGGAGCGGGGCGGCAGTAGGGCGCAACCGACGTGGGGTTGGGCCGCCCCGCCCCGCCACGCCACGCTTCATGGCGTCACTAGCTGCCATGGTAGGCAGACCCTGCTGAGGCCCTTTTCAAGGTAGGTCGGGCACTTTGGTGGTTGAAATGATGCTGGATGTCCAAAGGCACACCCAGCCTGCCTGCAGTAGCCAGCACTCGCTGCCATGGCAGGCAGCCCCTTGCTAGCTGCTGAGGCCCTTCGCGAGGTAGGTCGGGCGCTTTGGTGGTTTAAATAGGGCTGAGAGTCCAAATGGTCCAAACGTGCCCACCCCGCAGCAACCAGGAACAGCCAAGTATTCAGCCCTCGCTGCCATGGCGACTTGCGGCTGTTGCGATGCAGCTCTCTCCCCCCTTCCCCCCCCCCCAACTTTTCTCCCTTCCTCCCCATCCTGCCTGGTTGAGAACTGAATGATATCTGCCTGTGCAGGCTGCAGCTTCAGGCCGCCGGGCAGCGGCCCTCTCAAGGGAATTGCAGTGATTGTGCAGAGCGCTGCTGCCACGCGCGACTGCGGCTCCACCACCTCTCTCCTAGTTCTCGTCTACGTCCTCGCGTCTTCCTTCCCTCTCCCCCTCCTCCTCCCCCTCCTCCTCCTCCTCCTCCCTGCTCCCAAGTTGCTGGCGACGGCGGGGCTGTTTCTCTTTGGAAGCAGCGACCCTGCAGGAGCCCCACAAACACCCAGAAAGCCCGAGCTACCGCGCCCCATGCCTCGCCTCTTTGCTTGCATCTACAAACGGCCTATGCTAGCTATCGCCCGGGCGCGGCGCAGCGGGGCGCAGAGCGGCTGCTGGAGGCCTAATCCAATACGCAATCCAATATGCATCACTCAGTCTATTGTGCATCTCATTTGGCTCGGCCGGCGCGCAGCCTGTTGAATTGAGAACTGAACAGCAATTTCGCTAATAACTGCTGCCTCAACACTCCAACTCCCGGTCTTTCTGTTTTCTTGTTTGCAGAGATGAGTTGGTTTTTTTTTCCTTGTTTCTGACGGACCGCGCAGGCCACCTGTCGTGGTCAGTCTGAAACGGGAAAGGAAAGCTCATATCTGCGTGTTTGCCTCTGGAAAGCGCGCTCATTAGGAGAGAGCGAGCCGTAGTCCAGGACGGGGGCCGCTCAGGGCGCTAGGCGGGCCGCTGGCTCCACACGGCTGCATGGCGGGCTGGCCTACCCAGCTCGCTGCAGGCGCCCGCGCCCGCCGGCCCACTCTCTGCGACCGACGAGGAAAGCGGAAAAAAGTCCCGCGTAAATGTAATAGCGCAGTCGATGGGCGCCCAAAGTGTCCTCACGTGGGTGCCACAATGCGCACGAGTCCTCGGCAACAGGGACCACCAGAGGCGTGACGTCACAGGTAGGAATATTGGGACCAAATAAAGATTTTAAAAGTTTCAAGGCTTTCGTTTTACCTCAAGTTTGTTTGTGTGTGCGTGTGTGTGCCTGTGTGTGTGTGTGCGTGTGTGTTAGAGCGTCGTTGTTCGGGTCTAGTTGAACTAGTCTACCTTAGACTAGTTTTGCTGCTATTA
>NW_026267186.1:1070749-1073125 GCF_000697945.3 Frankliniella occidentalis | reverse complement strand
TGCAAAAGAGGCAGGAAGCACGCAATTTCAACAGAGGAGGTCAAAGGCGACCCTCCTAGACCAATTCCAATCATTTCCAGCGATTTTTATTTTTTCATTTTTGGCCAAATTTACAAAGGCTATAGCCTTTGTGTTTTTAGCAAAAATGGGTGGGTCCGGATTTTGACGGAAAAGTAGTCAAATCGACAGAGGTGGCCCAGGGGACCACAAAACTACATTTGGTTCCGTTAGAAACCACCCCTGTCCAGAGAAACTTGAGTTTGAAGGGTGGTCTTTTGAATCTGGCGGTCAGCGTACGATGGGCTGCCTACCTCGCAGGCGAACCGGTCCAAAAACAGGCGTATCTCACTTTAAATGGCCCGGCGGTGTGAAACTTCGACGCAAAGATTAAAAGAGGATTCAGTCTGACCAATCCCAACTATTTCCAGCGATTTTAATTTTTCAGAGGACCACAAAACTACTTTTGGTTCCGTCAGATACCACCCCTGGCGGGCAGCGTAAGATGGGCTGCCTACCTCGCAGGCGAACCGGTCCAAGATAAACAGGTGTAACTCACTTGAAATGGACCGGCGGCGTGAAACTTCGACGGAGAGATTGAAAGGACCAATCCCAACCATTTCCAGCGATTTTCAAATTTTTCATTTTTGGCAAAATTTAAAAAGGCATGGGTGCGGTTTTTGACGGAGGAGTGCTCGAATAGATAGGGGTGAACCAGGGACCACAAAACTACCTTTGTTTCTGTCAGAAACCACTCCTGTCCCCAGAAACTTGAGTTTTATAAGAGCTGGTCTCTCTAACTAAGGGCGGGTAGGCTACCTAAGGCGCACTGGTTAAGAACTCTGCTGTAGTGGGTCGGCACCATGATATTTAAACAGAGTAACTGAAAAGGGAGTTTACCCGACCAATCCAAACCAATTCCAGCAATTTTCCAAATTGTCAAGATTTTTAAAAGATATTTTCAGTGATAACAAATCATTTTGACAGATGGGGATTAAAATCGACAACAAAGAACCAAGGCACCACAAAAAACATCAAATACCACCCTTTGATGCACACAAAAGGAAGCTCCTCAAAGTGTCTGTACAGAGACAAATTGGACCAGCGTTGGCGGTTACTGTATGTCAACTCACCTATTCTTTTGGGTAAAATGACTCCATAGACTTCTCTTGCTCATGTCAAGCACATTTCTGGGCCGAGTTCCTGCAATCATATTACACGGTACTTTTAGCGCTCATCAACTATTAATTACAAATAATTTACTCATACAATATACTTTTAAATGCCTCTCCCCCCATGCGTCTCTAAATAACCATGGTCTTTCAAATAACTCATTTTGGCACTGGACTAAGCATTGAGTACGAAGGGGCAGCTGCAAATTATCTGCAATGCACGTTGATTGATTGTTTGAGGGATTACGCAAATAGTACCACTTGGTTTGAACCCCAAACAGGAAGTAGTAAAGTTTTCTGTTCCACGAGAATAATATAGAGTAAAATATATGATATGTGATAAAACACTGGCAGTTCACCCATTTGCGTACGTGACCTACAACAGCTAGTATTTAACATACGGCATGGATTGGAGGAATGTCCCCATTCAACAACTTTTCAACAAAGCTGACAGTGAGCCAAGTTATTTACATCACGGGCATCATTTACTCGGCCTCAAAAACTAACTTACAACTTAATTGTGCGTGTAAAAATTGAGCTACAGGAGCACACTACTAACCTCCTACAACAATAACCGGAATGGAACAATTCAATATTCCGGGCCGGAAACAATCAAGCACTATACCTTGCGATTAATGTCGAAAAGCGGCGATGTCCACTCTAAAATTCTGGTTAAAATCCAATGTAGGTATTATCGGTATTTGCCAGAAACGCCGATCGTGACTCCCTTGAGAAAGGGCCTTTTCTCAAGGTGACTCCGATTTCCAATGTTTGTTTACGTTTCCATAAAGGCGCGGGAAAGCGGGGTAGGGAGGAGGAGAGGGGTAGGGTTGGGGACGCGGGGACGTAGGCAATCCGCCTCGCTTGTCCAGGATGTGATCCTTTGGGGATGCTTCCCGTCCCGTGCATCGTTGTGTGGCTCCAGGCGGCAACGCCAGGGAAAGTGCCATGTGACAATAGTGAAATGATCGGGATAATAAACTGTTATTGGCGATTTGCTATTAATAATAATTATATTTGGCGACTTTTAAGAAATGTGCACCAGCCCAGGTACACGTTTGGAGCCGAATCGTATTTGTCGTGGGAGTGTCATCGGCGTGCTCGGGAGGTCCCCAGTAATCGGGGTGCCCCCGACAGGATCATGTATTCCATGCGGTACATGAAGCGAGCAGGGTGAGGGGTTTCAGCTAGGGGAGCGGGAGCTGCA
>NW_026267186.1:1062892-1070699 GCF_000697945.3 Frankliniella occidentalis | reverse complement strand
TTTAGTAGACCCTTTCAAGATTAGCGAAGTGAAGAAAAGGTGAAGAAACACAAGAACGGAATAAACAGTTGCTTTTAATCACCTTAATGTACCTGAAACGCTTGAATAAAATGTACGTCGCATCATTTTGATACTGTTTACATTTTATGCAAGTTTTCATAAACGTGTGGGTTATTAAGAGCCACTGTTTCCTTAAGGTGTTGTTCTTCACCTTGTTTCTCACTTTGCTAATGCGTAAAGGGTCTATTCAATCAATTGGTTTTAGTTTATCACTTATCGAGTTAAAGAGCAGATAACGGTCGGTGGTCCATTACCTGTGTTCCTGACCTTTCACCAGCGAGTGACATATCAAAGGGTGCTACAAAAGCTGTACAACATTAAGCATAGAACCAGTGAACGCGCGTTGCTCGCGAGCCGAGCCGTATCCAGCAGCATCCAGCATCAGCAGCCAGCGTGGCGCAGCCATTCGGGAAGTTTGTTGTTGTGTACAGCGAGATTTCTCATACTCGTAGTCATTTGCCTTGCGTATTTCTCATAGTCCCCCAACGAAACAGAGTCAAACCGAAAGTGAATGTACCTCTCCGCAGGCATATTTGTTTGTTTTGCTTTAATGTTATTTTCGGTACCGAAAATTCCGCGTCCAAACGCTGCTGAAATGCTTGGAAAATAGCGTGAATTTGGGGTGGGCCTTGGCTGCGCTGCTTGGAGCGCCCGCCTCCGCCGCTCGGAGCCCCAGCGCGACGCCGCGGAACGCGACGAGCGACGCGTGAAAGCAGTGGAATATCGATCCGGTTAGGCCCCTCCGCCACTCCTGCCAGGCCCTGCCAGGCTGCACTTTCTTTGTCCCGGGCCGAGAGGGCTGCCGCCGCTGCTGCTGCTGCTGCTGTTGCTGTCAAAGCTCCGTTCGGCGGCTCGAGGCTCAAGAGGCGGAAAACCCTTTCCGAAAACCAAACGTCCAGAAGGCAAGACGGGCGTCGAAATGCGGCGGTCCGATCGTTCTCGGCGTGTGCCCGCCAGGTGAGGGAGATTCCATTCATTCATTCATCGGGCTGGGCTGCTGGGAGGGGCTGGGCCCGTCGGGCCGCCGCCACTGGGTCACGGCAGGTGCACAACGCCCACCAAAGGCACTTCCGTGTGCGGGCCGGGCTCGTTTGGCGCCCTCAAACAGCCTCGAGTTGGCTTTTATCGACGGCCAACTTGATTTTGCGCGTCTGGGCGGCGGTCCCGAGGCCCGGAGAGCCTTTGTCACTCCGTGCCCATTCATTTGACAGACAATGGAATGAGGATGTCTGCTCTCCCAGTGCCCGTGTCACTTTCTCGCTTTTCCTTCATTTCTGTTTCATTTCTTCAGGTATTCACCTACTCTGGCCGCTGTCAAAACCCTGTTGCCTCAGAAATCTGGCATTGTGTCCAAATACAAGTCCAAAAACATCAAATCTGTCAATCCTGGAAAGACAGCTGCTGTGAAAACTACCGCTGAACTCTCGTCACAAGGCTCCCCAATGGCCCACCGCAGCAGTGAAATCTTGTCGAAATATGCAAAACCAGGTGAACCATCCATCGCTGAAATATTCGGAGCAAACCCGGATAGTGGGAGTGGTCAAGATAACGATGCGCAGATGGAGGAGATTGATGTTACTGGTGAAGAAGAGCCAACCAAGGTAAATATGATTTTCCTAAATATATTCTAAACTGCTTCCTCTTCTCTTGAGTAAAACTAAAATGTTTATTTTTCTACTGAAGGAACCACCTTCCTGGATTGAAGCCGGCCCACTGGAGGCCAAAGCAGCCCCAAGTCAAGCAAAAGTGAAAAAGTGCACTGGAATACCTAGAATGGGATATGGAGACCTCATATCTCAGACTGCAGCTTTACCACGGTCTTCATATCCTATACTTGATACCTTCATAGAAGGAGCAGCTACCCCAGGAGATAAGCCTGGCCAAAAAACTCTCGCTCCTCAGAAGAAGAAGCTCATCCAACAGCACCTGATTTTGCTGCTTCATGCCTTCAAATGCAACCGAGCTGCCTCCACCAAACTCCCTGTACGTATATCCTCGTTCATTTTTGAAAAGTAGAGGATTTGTAAATTACTTTAATTTTGTTATTGTTGTAACTCTAATGAGATATCCAGATTTGCTTCACTAATTCCTGCCTCTGTCTTTGCAGTGCCCAATTCCTTTCTGCAGTGTAATGAAGAAAGTCCAGTCTCACATGCGACAGTGCACAGATGGGTATAATTGCAGTGCTCCTTTCTGTTCCTCGTCACGACGCATCATGTGTCACTGGAAGCAGTGCAAGACGCCAGATTGTGTTGTCTGCAGTCGCTTGAAGTGTATTTATTTGAATAAAAGGAAGAAGGCTCTTGAGAGATTGAAAGCTTTGGGCATGCCTCTGCCAGTCAAACAGGCATCAGGGTCAAATACTGATGCTACTGTTGCCAAAGTAGCTTCTCCAGCTGCTCAAGGGAAACCTTCTCCTCTTGTTAATGCAGCCTAAGTTTTTGTAAATTTAAAAAACCATTATCATTTCATCTCCATCATGTCACATGTATATTCGTGCTATTGCCTTTACCCGTTTCCATGCAAAATGGAATTAGAGGCTATGACCCACTCTTTCAAAACTTACGTAACTCTTAAATTGTGGAAAACAATTTAGTTTGTTGCTGGTAATTGACTTCTTTATCTTATGCTTTATTTGGGTTTAAATCAGTCATAAAATAACAAAATTTTCTTGTAAAGAAATCTTATGTGATCTGAGAACATATGTGACCTTTCTCAAATCTATTTATGATGGATGTTATACCCTCCCTTCATCACTATCATACAATTGTATCATTCATGAGTGTTTAGTTATACTCTCGATTCTGAGTGCCATGTTTATTTCTATATTAGATATATGATTGTTGCACTTCTGCACATGCATCTTCAACATTATTTATTTGTGTGAGTATTTCACATCATTTAGTCAAGAGATACATTACCAGTACAATACATATGTCAGATAAGGTCTAAAAGCTTTGGCCTGACTTGTAGTGTGTAGTATACTTTTCTGTTCTAGAAACTTGGTATTGTTTTGAGTCATCAGATTTACAGCTGATGCTCCTCATATTCACCTTCATAAAGTATTATAAAGTATCTTAGATGTTGAATGAAAAACCATAAGAGTTCAACCAGTGTATCTTACCTCTGTGGAAAGTCTTTGACTTGAATCTTGTAGCTAAATGCTGTAGTCAAAGTACTGTTGGCAAAACTGGCTTTGTAAATTGCTAACTGTAGTGGGTCCTTTAACTTATGACTCACTTTGAAGACTGTGAACACATCTTCATGATTGATTTCTTTCATGCTATATGTGTTAAATATTAATGAATGTCTGACTTCTTTCCACATTGTAGGTTTGGTGGCATACTATGTCCTCCATTGAGAATTTGTGAATATGTGATTAAACAAAGGACTGATGGACATGATTATCTTGCATGCATCCATAGTTGGGATTGCAGTTTTGTATACTTTAGAATCATGTTGTGAAAGGTAGTTTGAATATTTCAATCACCCTTATCATGTGTGGTAAATTTCATATTTGCAGTCTGTCATCTGCCATCTATGACAATCTAGGAAATGTAAAGTAAGAAGTAATTTAATCTGCTTATTTCTATGTGAAGTACCTTCAATGTCACTAGTAGCCTCCACAATTATGTAGGTGGTTGCATATAAACCTATCTCATAATTATAGGCTTATGATCTGACTAGACTTGTGGCTGTGTAGTGTCTTTAGATTTATTTATATACTTTTTGTTGAGCTTTATTGAAATTTATTATCTCCCCAATTTTAATACCAATTTATAACGGTTCAAGTTGTTTATGATGTGTGCGTGGATTGTAGTCAAGGTTTTTAATTTGCTTAGGAAAAATTGTTTTTATTTATGCACTTAGCAACTTTGAACATATCTTTATTTATCATGATTGATCAGCGCAGATTTTTAATTTTTTTTATTAGATTTAAGAAATTATTGTAAGTGCTTTATTATCTGAAAGCAACTAGGACATTATTTATGGACTAGAAAATGTTTTAGCAGTGTAACTCTGTTTGAGATTGAAATCTGTGTGTCTTTGTGTTTTTTATTTGTGATCTGAACTTTTTCTTTGGAGTTATGATCTTTAAGGTCTCTTGTCTAGATGCAAATTTTGTGTTATGCTCCCCCCTATTTATTTTTATTGTCTGACAGTAATGCAATGTTTAACATCTCAATCTGAGTTGTATAGTGTGTCCCATTGGCCCCATACTACCTCTATGTACTGTACTGTACTGCATGCAGGCATGCGGGCGGGCTTGCCTACTACCCACACTCCTGCATTCAACACAGTTTAAACAAACAATAATACAGGGTCGATGCGACACCCTGAATACTAATGTTTAACTTGCTCTGCTGGTGTTAACAAAAACTTACTCCACCATAATTATGCAGATGAATAGGAAAATTGTGAAGTTTATTGTTTGCAAAATGTTTGTCTGGTCCTTTAATGTGTGTATTTGCATGAAAATGTGTGTCCATGCCCTGCATGTGGGTGTGTTGTCTGAATTCTTGTCTCAAGGCTTTTGATCAGAATCTCTTTAACTTATGAATTTAGTTTGAAGTTTTATTGAGAATGAAAGCACATTAATACAATTTATTTAAAATTTGTTACCATTAAACCAAAGTATATTGTCTATTAGAACTAATATGAGGTAAGCTAACTAGTTAGTTGATCTTCCTAATGTGATATAAGATGTGTTATATGTTTATCATCAGATTTTATTAATTTTCATCTGATGCGTTAAAAATTGCAGTAAATTCAATTATGTGCCATAATTTTGGGTGGTGGGACCATAATCAGCTGATCAGAGCTTTAACCTGCCATCAATAATGCACAGAAGTAATTTTCTCTTTAACATAGTTTTGTGATAAAATTTAATTCAGTGAGTGAATTTTCACCGACACATATTTGGTGTCCTGGGTTATCATTTAATGCCCTTGTGTTTATTGTTCAATTGTAAACCTAAACTTCTTTGACTTGGTTCAAAAAAGGAGCATTGAAAAATAAAATTAATAAATTACCTTGGCAGCTGGTTTGCTTATGAAATGTAAAGGGAGTTAAAGTCCTTTATAAAATTAAAATCTTTTAGACAAATATAATTACATATTTACTAATTAAGTTCTCCCTTTTGAAAACCAACAAATCTACGTTGGCATCAGGGCCACATGTGATGACCCCTCTATGTGATTATAATACACTTGATTTCAGTAATAACGCATATCAGAATCTACTCATTGTCGTCCCTGATAAGCACTTGGTAATTGCTCGTGGAAGCATCTTATATTTCATCAATAAAATCCTCAACTGCTGTATGAATCAATTCATACAATAACCAGGGAGCACACCGAATGGATTTTCATCAATGGCATTGAGAATTTTTCACTAGCATATCTGATAAAGCGCTGATAAGTTGCTGATAATTACATTACCTACCTTAGACAAAAATCATGTCAATACAAATTTAAAGGAGTTTGTATTTTATGCTTACCACCCTACAAATATCTTTCTTATAGCTTTACCAGATGTTGAGTACAACTTTTCTTACTCCTTTTGGATGTAGAAAGAAATGAAATCTTATAAAATGATGTAATCTTATGTATATGAAAAATATTGTGTTGTAATACGTAATTCCCATGAAGAATCGTACTTGTATAATTTGTGTGTGTGAATACCGTAGGAATATGTGTACTGCAGTATTTAGAATGATCACTTAAACTCTTATCACTTTTAGTTCTTTTCTACCCTATTATAATCAGTATAATTGGGACATGTCTATTGTCCTCAGAATTTGTCCATCTTGGTGAGCAGTTTCTTCATAATAGCTTGAACTTTCTGTTGTGACTATCTTGTCCATAGGTGCATGGAACTGAATTATCATTATCATTGTCTAGTGCAAACTTTGTTTGCCAACTAACTGGTTCTTGGGAAATTCAATGAGTGGTGTAGAATTAAATGAGATTCAAAAATCCTTTGAAAATAGTGTATTTCAAATGTGTTTTTAGTGCAATACCATCTCACTGACACTCCTGGGACGGAATCCTAATTGACATAGAAATGGCCCACTAAATATTCTAGTAGCATGGAATACATGATCCTGTGGGGGGCGCCCCGATACCGGGGACGTCATTATTGGGGACCTCCCGAGCACGCCGATGACACTCCCACGACAAATACGGTTCGGCTCCAACCGTGTACCTGGGCTGGTGCATATTTCTTAAAAGTCGCCAAATATAAATATTATTAATAGCAAATCGCCAATAACAGTTTATTATTCCGATCATTTCACTATTGTCACATGGCACTTCCCTGGCGTTGCCGCCTGGAGCCACACAACGATGCACGGGACGGGAAGCATCCCCAAAGGATCACATCCTGGACAAGCGAGGCGGATTGCCTACGTCCCCGCGTCCCCAACCCTACCCCTCTCCTCCTCCCTACCCCGCTTTCCCGCGCCTTTATGGAAACGTAAACAAACATTGGAAATCGGAGTCACCTTGAGAAAAGGCCCTTTCTCAAGGGAGTCACGATCGGCGTTTCTGGCAAATACCGATAATACCTACATTGGATTTTAACCAGAATTTTAGAGTGGACATCGCCGCTTTTCGACATTAATCGCAAGGTATAGTGCTTGATTGTTTCCGGTCCGGAATATTGAATTGTTCCATTCCGGTTATTGTTGTAGGAGGTTAGTAGTGTGCTCCTGTGCTCAATTTTTACACGCACAATTAAGTTGTAAGTTATTTTTTGAGGCCGAGTAAATGATGCCCGTGATGTAAATAACTTGGCTCACTGTCAGCTTTGTTGAAAAGTTGTTGAATGGGGACATTCCTCCAATCCATGCCGTATGTTAAATACTAGCTGTTGTAGGTCACGTACGCAAATGGGTGAACTGCCAGTGTTTTATCACATATCATATATTTTACTCTATATTATTCTCGTGGAACAGAAAACTTTATTACTTTCTGTTTGGGGTGCAAACCGAGTGGTACTATTTGCGTAATCCCCCAATCAATCAATGTGCGTTGCAGATAATTTGCAGCTGCCCCTTCGTACTTTATGCTTATTAATTATATGTAATTAATAGAAGATGAGCGCTAAAAGTACCGTTTAATATGATTGCAGGAACTCGGCCCAGAAATGTTCTCGACATATGACCAAGAGAAGTCTATGGAGTCATTTTACCCAAAAGAATAGGTGAGTTGACATGACAGTAACGGCCAACGCTGGTCCAATTTGTTTCTGTACAGACACTATGGGGAGCTTCCTTTCGTGTGCATCAAAGGGTGGTTTTTGATGTTTTTTGTGGTGCCTTGGTTCTTTGTCGATTCGAATACTCCTCCATCGAAATCCGGACCCATCAATTTATAGCCTTTGTAAATTTTGCCAAAAATGAAAAAAAATTGAAAATCCTTCGAAATGGTTGGGATTGGTCCGACAGCACCCCATTTCAATCTCTCCGTTGAGATTTCGCGCCGCCGGTCCATTTCAAGTGAGTTACGCCTGTTTTTCCTGGACTTGTTCTCCTGCGAGGTAGGCAGCCCATCGTACGCTGCCCGCCAGATTCAAAAGACCTCCACTTAAAACGCAAGTTTCTGTGGGCAGGGGTGGTTTCTGGCTAAAACAAAAGTGGTTTTGTGGTTCCTTGGTTCACCTCTGTCGGTTCGACTACTTTTCCGTCGAAATCCGGACCCATCAATTTTCGCTAAAAACACAAAGGCTATAGCCTTTGTATATT
>NW_026267186.1:1044443-1057917 GCF_000697945.3 Frankliniella occidentalis | reverse complement strand
TGATTTAGCTCTTATTTCAACAACTGCCACTAAATGAAATAACATAATGTAATTAACTACATTACTTATTTTATTTATTTCTAAAATAGATAAATTAGGGTAGGACAAACGAGCTTTGTGCCTACAGCCAGGTATACTTTTCTGTCCTTGAACTTTTGCATGTGTTCCGCAGAGCTAAACTAGGTAGGGAGTGCTAGTGGAGACACGTCAGACCACAGTTAAATATTGAAAACTTTTATTTTCATGAATTCTTAAAAACCTTAGTCATCTAAAAACATCTCTACTTATCAATTAAAAAATCTCTCATTTCATTAAAAGATGGGGAAACAATGGAAGTGACTGTATAAAAATATGGCATTATGGCAATATTTTGTTAAATTACTGACTAGAGATAAATTATTGCAGTCCAGTCATACAAAATTTACACGGCAAAACAATTGTTAACAATAAAATGATTCAATACGCAGACATCAAGAAAAAAAAAAACCATTAAAACATGGACAAATTAAAAATTAGTTTTGCCTCATGAGATACAATTATCTCAAAACTCACCCCTTAGATTAATATGTAACACTTAATAAAACCAAGGAAAACTATTGCCTTTAACATCAACAAAACAAGCAATACCACCTCAGAACAAAACATTTGAAAGTTAATGGCACAAGAGTTACTGTAATGGCACATCCAAAGCCAGCTGTATGCATACGTACAGTGTTCTAATAACCACGGCCCCTAACAAGCAAGAACAATGGCCTACATTAGCAAGTCCTATTAAATAACAACGACTGAGGGCTCAAGCCCCTAATCTGTATGCTTGACAAAATTTTCAACCTCTGGAATGGCTAATTTAAATTAACAGTGAAGAAGTACAAACGTCTAAGTCATTTCATGAAAATTGCTTTTAACTTCATTAGTATTTAAACTTCGACTATTTAGTCTGCTTCACAAATAACTTTCACATATCACAGTCACAAATAAAATAAAGAAATCAAATTATTTAAAAGTGAAATATTAGCCATTCTGAGACAAGATGTGGAAATCAAAGACCTATGCCACATTTGAATGAACAACACCAATTCTAATTATATCATCATATTAATCAGTCTTCGCCCGCAGTCAGCTTACTTTGAAAATAAAATATTTCAGTATTGTAATCGATAAAGTCTAAAAAATGATGGACCATAAATATTGACCCTTGAAAATGTCTAAAGAATACAAGTGATTCAATGTGTACAAATTAAGTACCTATGTAACAAAATTTTAATGAACCACATTGAGTTCTTCACAACAAAGTCAAGTAAGGTTCTGGAAGGGGTACACACATGCACATATGACAGTTTGGAGGTAACAAGGAGTAAACTCTAATGTCCAACTTCAAGAAAATCGCCCATTCAGATCACATTACCACTCAATTTCATACATGAACTGGAGTGATTACCTATGGTTTATGCCTAAAAATCAGTCTTTCAAGTGAAATTGATACATTGCTATGATGAATTATGTACAATTCATGGTGGGTGATATCACAAAAAGGGTCTAGTCGACTGGATGGATGAGAGCGACTGCAGACAGGCCTACAGGCCGTACACCAACTGCAATCAAACATAATTTAAGTAAGTATAAACACAGAAAAAGAAATAAATTGCAAGGAAGAGTCAATAATATAGAAGATATCAACTTGCCACTTGTTTCTCGATGTGCATCCTGGCTGCTTGTCTGCGAGATGGGGGAGCTGACACTAGACCTTCACCAATAAGGCCCATCCATACTCAGATGATCCCATGAAGCGAACTCTGACCAAGAATCCACCTTGGCGTAGATATCGTTCTGCTTGGGTGGGCTCATTGGGCGGATGTGATGTACTGCAAGGCCTCCGATCTGCACAGCCACAGCAGCGAACATCAGGGTGACTATCTCGACCTAAGGCTCCTCGAGCCCCAAGCTCCAGCTAAAGCAGCTAGCTGCACACAGAACCACCAGACCACAAATTTAGAAGCAACCCTCATCATTGCTTTACAAATAATTCAAGAAAGGACCGCACGTTAAATTTAGGTAATTAACATGAACAAAAATTTAATGGTCATAATCATTTTTAATACTGCTTTAAATAGAAATTACTCTGAACAACTTTTAACTTCAAACTTTAACAACACAATTTCCAATACGGAAATGTGCTGGTGGCCATGTGTGGGATCAGCAAAGCAAAAGCAAAGCAAAAGTAGCAAAAAAGAGAGAAATCGTGGATGCCCCAAGGGGAAATCCAGCCTCGCTGTTGTGCTCACCTTCGACGTGAGCTCGTCCACCGTCGGGCTGGTGTACTGCAGCTGGGGCACCGGGTTGTGCGGCGAGCTCTTCTTGAGGAGTACGTAATTCTTGCCCCCGTTGCTGTCCCAGAAGTCCTGGCTGTGCCCCTCGGCGCGGAACCGGACACAGAACTCGAGCTTCCTGGACTGGGGCGGCAGCGCCAGCCTGAACGAGAAGGTGTCGTACAGGACCGGCACGCCCGCCGCGCAGGGCCCGTTGTTCACGTACGTGCAGTACGCGTCCTCGTGCGTCGCCCAGTCGTCGGACGTCGACCGCACCAGGACCTGGAGGAAAACATTAAGGGTTCGTTATGCACCAAAATCAATTCAAAATCCCCGCGTTTTTACGCGAAGGGAAGTTCCACGCGGCTGACTTAAGGGAAGTGGGGTTCGGGGTAGGGGGCAGGCATTTAGCTCGCGTAGCTCGCTCTCTGAAGGGCTTTACAGGGAACGGACTCTAGCAGGTCCTGTCACAGTGTCACACCCCCCGGCGGGGCCCCATAGGGCCGTTCCGCCTGGTTCCAGCCGGGTGCGCCGTGACCCTGGGGAAGGACTAGAACTCTCCGCGACATGGGCTCGGGTTGCACCTACTACTACACCCGCGGCTACCCCTCGGGCAACACTCACCTCTTTATGGAAGGCCAGGTTCCGCACCTTGACGGTGCCGACCACGACCTGCTCCGCCTCCCGGACGATCACGTTCTCCAGGCTCACGTTCTCGCGGTCCAGCTTCCCCCGGAAGGGCAGGTAGTCGGAGGCGGGCTGCGCGAACGTCAGCTCCCAGGGCTCGGGGGACACCTCGGCCGCGGCGCCGCGCGTCACCTGCGCCAGGAAGGCCATGCTCCACCGCGGGGGCGCGAACGAGGGCTCCGTCATGACCTGCTCAAAGATCTGCCGTTAGATTTATCGCACGGAGAACAACAAGCGAGTCGACAACAAGTCCGCGGCTGGGCAACGGCTGCCTAACCCGACCTTGACGTGAGTGAGCTGCTTCCCGGCGGCGTCGGCGAAGACGACCT
Organism: Frankliniella occidentalis; assembly: GCF_000697945.3. Classification (NCBI taxonomy): domain Eukaryota; kingdom Metazoa; phylum Arthropoda; class Insecta; order Thysanoptera; family Thripidae; genus Frankliniella; species Frankliniella occidentalis. The sequence goes on along the minus strand of NW_026267186.1, from coordinate 1,054,595 downwards.
TCTTCTTGCTGCGGGTGGGCGACGACAGCTCGACGGGGGCCTTCTGCTCCTCGACGGCGGGCTGCTCGGCGCCCTCCGGCCGCACCACCAGGATGGGCCGGGGCGCGCTCAGGGGCGTGATGTTGACGGCCAGGTTCAGGGAGGCGGGCCGGCGCACCGGGGACGGCCGGTGAAAGGCGGGCACCTCGTAGTCGGCGGGCATCGCCACTGAGCACAGCATACCTGCGGACAGATAAAAGTTGCGTCAAGCACCCGGCAACGCAGTTGGGGCGGTGGAGGGGGAGATATCCTCGGTACACTAGACAAGCCATAGAGAAACGAGACAAGCCCTGTTTGGCCGCGACCCCGCGACGGAGCCCAAAGTCCTAGCACGAAGGTGCGCTCGCCCGCGCCGTGCCTGCCCGGGACCCCTGCGGCGGTCCGCGGTGTCCTTGGGGCTCACTCGACTTGTCGACTCGGCCCGTCTCCAAGCGGCACCGGCCGGGCCTGTCCGAGCCAAGCAGCGGCCGGCCACGTCAAAGACGAGACGAGGCGACACGGGAGCCGGACCAGCCCGGCCGAGCACACTTCATCTTACTGGTGACGGGTGTCGGTTGGGTAACTGAATGGTCTACAACAGCTCGGCCCCGTGTGGTGCAAGGGGGTTGCCTATGCTCGCCCCTTCGATGTTCATTTTGAAGCCAAGCAGAAAGGTCCCGCAAATATGGAACGAGGCCAGAGTCACCGACAGTTAATCGCCGGCGCTGCTGGTACGCGAACCCGAGCCAACGCTCTGATCTGGCGTCTCTACCGGCTGTCTCCCGGGCCTGGGCAGGAAGGCCCTTCCCTTGCGAGCAGGCCCGCGAGGGCGCCCTGCAGGCCAGCCAGAGGCCCCCACAGCCAGACCGCCGCGGCTCGCGCGCTTGACGTCGGCGCTGCCAATTACCATTCGGCGGAGACGCGCACGTCACCGCGAGCCGGCCGCCCGCGAGGGGGCCCGCGGCGCCGCGGGGGGCCGCAGGGGGCAAGGCGCCTGGGCGCCGCCGGCCGGAGCAGCGGCGCCCACCGAAATTTCGCGCGGTGGAATTGGTTGGCCGCCGGGTGGCCTGGTCGCGGGGAGCCTGGGCCTGGGCCTGAGCCTGGCCCGGGTGCCGAAGCCGCGGGGCCGCCGCCGCCCGTTTCGATAAAAATAGCGCGACCGGTCCCGCCGGTCCCGTCCCGTCCCCTCCGCGGCCGCGTGGGCCGGGCTGCCACGCAGCGGCGCGCCGCCGACCACGTGCCAGGCACGCAGCAGGCAGCCGAACACCGCGTCGGGCCGGTCAGGACTCTGTCAGGAGGACTTCCCTCCACGGCCGCTCCACATGATCCCAGCAGCAGCGGCGGCCACCACCGCCACCATCGAGGACGTGCGACTCGGTGCTGCTGTCTCCTCACGTGAGGCCGCGACCAGCGCAACTCGCGGGTTGTTAGCAACAGTACCCCCCCTCCCCCTCCCCCAGCCTGTTCAACAAGGGGCGTCAACAGGAGCAACGCAAGTCGCTCGCGACACGGCGCCGCCGCGGCGCACGTAACACGGCGAAACACGTTCGAGAAATGTCCCCGATAAGGTGGTCCATGTTTCCCCGTTGTTGGTCGCGGGCGGAAGATAACCTCAAGTGGCGCTACGCTCTACCTGTCGCGCCGTGCGCCCGCCCGCCTGCCTGCCTCCCGCGTGAAGCATGTGTCCCGCCGCCTCCGCCTGCAATATGACCGCTACCAATGACAACACTCGGCACACCGCGCCGGAGCGTGCTCAACCTCGATAGGAGCCGCCCGGCCCGCGGCCCGGCGGGCAGCCAAACATCCTTTGGGCCCCGCCGCGGGGCTCAGCTGCTCTGCCCCCCTTGCGATTGGCCGAACGGCGGAGCAGGCGACCTTCCGGCGGCGCGGCGGCGGGGAGTGGCGGGGCGTGGCGGGGCGGGCTGCTACCCACCTGATAGCGCCGTGTCGGCATTATGCTCCGCGAGAGGCCGATCACCCCAGGTCGACTCTCTCGCACCACCGCAAGGTCCCGCGGTCTCGCGACCGGCGTGAAGACAAGCGCGACTCGAGCGAGACGTAACCCGCGAGTACTGTGTTAGCCTCTACCGCCCCACGAAGCAGCAGCAACAACTTCCCCCCGATCCGCCGCAGGTGTTTCCTAAGCCCCACGAAGGGTTGATAGATTAGGTGCCGTCCGAAGTGTTGATACGATACCCATCCCCCATCCCCTACCCCTCCATTCCCTCCATTCATTCATCAATTCTACAGTTTACAAGTCCCTCGCCCACCACCCCCACCCCCGCTTTCCAAACCGAACAAAAACGCATGCGATTGGGAGCAGCACCAGAACCAGGGACGCCCGTCTTCCCCTTGACCCGATTCTTCTTCTTCTTGTCCTCCACTAGAAGGCCGCGCGCCGTCCGAAAGCCTTCGCCGGCTTTCAGATCGTCAATGACATACGCCTCGCCATTCTGACAGAAAGCAGAGCAAAACAAAACCCGCTGCCAGCTCGGGCAGACAGTGTCAGTGACTCTTCGCGGCGGCCGTGTGTTGGACATTAAGTACAGCAATCCGAGACAGATGGAGGAGCAGAGGGCCAAGGGAAAGCGGGGCAAGGCTGGGCGTGTCCTCGTAGGCGAACGGAGACAGCTTTACAACCCCACCAGCGTTGGCAAGTAGGCAACGCGCGTTCGCCGCCCCAGCAGGCAAAAGGTCCCACATAGGAAACCCATTGAACCCTAACAGGTTCGTCCAACAAAGTAGAAACCCGTATGGGCTTTATTCCACAAGCAGTTTGGGTCAAGAGCCGACTCCGTAGGGATTGGGGGGAGCGGGGAGGAGGGGGGGGAGCGCCCTGGTGTTGGTCGAGAAGACTCATTGTCTTTTAATCATATCTGTGCGACGGACGGGGCGGCGGCGGGGCGCGCTTAGACGAAACCTTTCACCTCTTATCAAATCGCCGCGCATTTTCGCCCACCCATGCAGAAAAAGGCGTCGCTACATAACAGCAACAGTGCGCGCGCGCCGCACACATCGTTCTGTTTTGTTGCTCCAGCAGCAGCTGAAGTTCAAGAAGCTACACACTTTCGGCTTGATGGCGGGGCGGGGCATGTGACTATCGTGTCAAAAAGAAATGAAAGAAAAATAAGTCACGTGAAGCGACAGTCTTCGGCGCGGGCAACGGGCAAGGTGCATGTTGTTAATTTCAAATTCCGATCATCCGGCAACCGCCGCCCACCGCGACGAAAATGAGGTCGTCGTGGGAACATCGCGGTATACACTTACTTTGCGGCAAAAGACAGCCATTTCATTTTAGGATTTTTTTCAGATTTATAACATTGAAGAAGCAGGGGAAAGCCCACGTGCTTCGTGTCACGCTCTTGTTTTCTTCGCGCGGGGTCAGAGGTATGGGTACACACCGCGTTACAGTAGAACTTGGAAACTAAAAAGGAAAGAGGGTCGCGTTCACTTCTTTTCTGTCGCTTTGTTTTCACCCCCTCCCACTTCTTCCTCTGCAGCTGGCCGTTGACCGCTCGCCACACAGCCGCAGCAGCCCGACCTGCCGACTGCACTTCCGTATGTCCGCCCAAGGTGATCCGTACACCAGCTCCGCGCACTGAGCGCGCGGGGGCCGTGCGTAAGCCGCGTTTATTGGGGTAGTTCTGCCAAGTGAACGCGCAAATTACGGAACCTTTTCTTGGGAGTAGGGGTTCTAATTTTCCAAAAAAGTATTGACGAGGAAATTGGTAAAAATCTTAATTTTTCTCCTCAAGAGATTCATTTTTTCCAGTTTTTCTTGGGATATTTCAAATTTTTACCATTTTTCTCTGGAAAAGTTTCAGAACTTGAAAACCGATAATGACGAAGTTACCTCAACAGGAGGTTGGACTTATCATAGCGCGTGGCCTGCTCTCAGAGTGGCACGATAGAGCCAAACCGTTGTCACTAGCATTTCACAACCCACCCGAAACAAGAACAAAACTAAATTTTTAAAAAAGACACTTTTTAGATGTCACCAAAAAAACAAAATAGCGTGCCCACCCGATTAGTGAGAGAAGCGCAATTATATATCTATATAGTGATGGTGGTGCTATGGGGAAGGGCGGTGAGAGGAGGGGGTGGTGGCCAAAGGGACTACAAAAACTTATCGAAAACCAGCGGCAGCCAAGCGCAGCCGGGCCAGGCCAGGCAAGCCCGAACCAAAATGAGCATAGCCGACGGGCGGTTATCAAGAGCAAGAGGCCACGGCGTGCTCGGCCAGCTCGGGCTGCTCTGCTCGGAGAAAGAGACGGAGGCAAACAGCCGAGCTGACCTCAAAGTGCTCCCCGGGCTATCGGGGCCGCCCCTTCACACCGCACCACCGCGTGGACAAGACACACCAGCGCCGCGCTTTCAGATTTCTCATGACACTATACTAATATGTATACACACAGGCCCAATACTATACCCCGCGCTCCCAACGACTCTGTAGATTATGCGGGGCCCATTCCAAATCAGCTGGCAGCGCGCTTCTATTCCTGGCTCAAAAACCCAACGCGGCCGTTTCACCCATGGGCTTTCAGACAGACTGCAACTAGAGCAAATTCTGTTACGTAAAAACGGATAAGAAGCACGCTGGCCGAGCATGCCGCCCCCGCCCCGTCCGGCCCCCCGCCGTGCTCTGGTATGGCTGGTGGCCGGTGCTGGCGCGTCGAGTGGGGCATAAGGAAGGGGGAGGAACAGAAATACAAAGTTAAAAACGGTAGCGGCCCAAAAGCATTTTGCAACAAACTCACCTGCAATAAAATTTCAGCTAGACCTGTCTGCTGAAACTTGTTGCACAATGATATTTGTGTAGACCAGGATAAGTGAGCGAGGTGAAAAGGGGAGGATGGATTTGGGGGGGGGGGGAGGGGATAAACGGACTGCGAAACGCACTGTATAGGAGACAATAATAAACGCGATGAAGACGTTCCTGGGGGTCACGACGATGCGAGGAAAAGTACGCGAGGTTGCGACCATCGCCCCCTGGCGCGAGGACAGAGGGAGGGGGAGGAGGTGGGGAGGAGGAGGAGGTGGGGGAGGGAAGCAGAACACTTCCTCCTAATCTCGTGGCGGGGGCAGCAAATGCAGCGAAGAGGATCGAGGCCCCGCACGGCCTGCTCGGCGAGGACGCCAGTATCAATCATTGCATCTACACATTCGCCCATTCACTTGGTGGCGAACAGAGCTGTCGAGCTGCCGGCCGGCGGGGCTTAGATGAGTCACACGATGAGGTGGGGGAGGAGGAGTGGGAGCGGGGCACGGGGCACCTGCTGCTTTCAAATTAGCAAGGGGACATCGGCGGTGGCGTCAAGCTGTCAGCCGCGGGGAAAGCTGGGGGGGGGAGGGGTCCTGGCCGGCCGCCTCGCGACCGCCGCACTATGCGATGCACAGGCCTCGCGAGCACCGCGCGCCGAAGCGGTGACTGATCATCAAGAGGGAGGGAGGGATCGCCTCCCCTACCTGGGGGGCGACGTCGCCGTGGTCAGGAAGCCACCACGCCGTCAACAAGGTGAACAGTCAGCAGGTCAGGTCAGGGGGAGGGCCGACCGTCGCCAACAAAGTATATGGTGCTGCCGCCCAGTCTGTAAGCGGGCACAGCATCGGTCCATTTCTACTTCATTTTGGCCAAAAAAACTCAAACATGTAGATTTACAAAAATAAAATAAAAAATTGATACAAGAATTTAAGGAAAATCAATATTTTGTCAACTGAACTATACAAATGTACCAAAATTGTTTTAAAGGCAAAAGTGGCGAAAATTTGAAAAGAAAACTAGGAAGTTAATATTTCCTGAAGTGGCTTGCGCGAGATCTGAAGCAGCAGCGTGATCTGCTCGCGGCCACGGCGGTGCAGTCCGAGCCCACACAGCCCGCTCGCTCGGCGCTCGCCCAGGTCATTCCAATGGATGGCCAACCGGTCCGCCCTCAGCCGTCTTACACCAGGCGCAGCGGGCGCAGCCCACCGCCCGCCCGGCCCTACGCGACCGGGCCAGCGTCACGTAGGCCACCGCACGACGCAGGGGCGTAGGAGGCTGGAGGCTCCAGGGAGAGCGTCCAGCCGCCCCAACTCGCTGCTTCTGGAAGACGCTGAGCGTCAGATACGGCACGCATCTATGCACCCTATCGGTCACCGCTGGCCGAGTCAACGGCACGGGGACGTAACGTACGAGGAGAGGCGGAGATACATACGGCCGTCACGTGGTGTTCACGTGGTCCCCGACCAATGGCAGCGCGCGCTGCGGTACGGGCCAGCCGGAGCCGAGCGGCCAGCACGGCACCGCTTAGGGGCCGTTCACAAATTACGTCACGCATCTGACGGGGGGGAGGGGGTCTCTGCCCGCGTGACGGTCCTATCCTGAAAGCATTAGAAGGTTAGGTTAGCCGCGTGACGTAGGGGAGGGGGGGAGTCAAAACCGCCTAAAATTTGCGTGACGTAATTTGTGAACGGCCCCTTAGTCAATAGGCACCGGGCCGGGACCGACCGTAAAGCCGGAGCGCATTCCTGCACTAGGACCAGAGTATGTACACCAAATGCACAGCAAGTGGGAACCTTGAAGTGGACTGCGTGCTGGAAACAAGTGTGTGAGCATGAGCATTCGTAAACTTACGGAAGTAAAGGGGTGAATTTTCCAGTTGTGCTTCCATGTGAACGAATTGGTACCAATGGTGTTCACACACCGACAGGTGTGCAACATTCACACACGAGTCTACTTGAGTTTTCCTAGTCTTTACCTCAAGAATGCATAGTACCTCCTAACCCCGTGGTTCAAGTAGTACGAGCGCTCGGCGCAGCAAGCCCCCAGCCCGAGCCGCCCAGCAGATTCCTTGCCCCTCCCCCCTCCCCCCCGCTCCCGGAGAAACAGCGCGAGCAGAAAGCCTTTCCTGCGTCCCCGTCCCCCATGCCCACGCACGGGCTCGGCAACGTGGGCAAACAGAGGCGTGTGTGCTCGCGGTGATAGCCCGCCTGTGTCATTAGGAGAGCGCTTTCGGACGCAGTCTGCTGGGCTGGGGCCGGCGTCGTCGTTCTGTTTGACTAAACCAACACTGATACCGCAGCAACCCCTTTCTCGGACGTCCGCTTGCAGCTGAAAGAAGCGTACAAAAATATACACGAGACGAGATGTGCCGACGACGGGCGCCTCTGCCTACGCCACCGAGACCCGGGCCGGCCGCGGTCGCGCCGGCGACTTTCACTGCGCCTCTGGGGAGGGACTGGAGGGAGGAGGGCAGGGCTTCTCTGGAGCCTCGGTGCACCAGGGCGGCCCCCGTCCCGTGCACCGCACAACAACACTGTTGTGGGCGAGGTGGCGCGGCGTGGAGGGACGACAGGTAACAACAAAAAGACGGGCGAGCCCCGAGCCCATCCCAGCTCCAAGCCGAGCCCGAGCAGTCGTCGTCCTCTCACGTAGTACAGGCCCAGACCACTCCCCACACAGCCCAGTGCGACTGGTGCTACAACTCCTGGACGCCAAGACGTCCGTTCATAAACTAGCCGTTCGACACCCCGCCCGCTCGTCCCGCTGCAGGCTCGCCGCCGCGAGGGGAAAGCGGCGACGAGATCCCGTCAGCGGTAAATTACATTTAATCCCCCTCTCTGCAGAGGATTAGGGGCCCGTGCACAAATTCCATAATTCCATCAAAAATATTCATTCGAAATTAAGATTGTCCAGGAGCTGTGATTAAATGTACACCAGCGCACGCAACACGTTTTCCTCGACGAGTTATACCTAAATAAAATATTCCCTTCTAGGGCCGAGAAGATTCTACCGCACCCAACCCTCCCAAAAAATAGCAAGAGTTTGTGTACCCCCCCCCCCCCCAGACACGGGAACCCCACTGCCAAGTGCACGCCGCGGCTGGGGACTATTTCCGACCGCGGTGTTCTATTTTTCTTTTCGGGGAGCCCGTGCAACGAAAGTTGAGGGGGCGTTGTTGGGTCGGGCGGCGTGGCGTGGCACAGCCTCTGGCGCGGCTCGGGAGATGGGTTTCATTGAACTCTATGCAGGCGGGCGCGAGCAGGAGGCACGCTGCCAGTGGAAGCTGCCCCCGCATACATACACATACATACGCTCACGGCAGAGAGTGGGTGTGTTGGGAACGCGTGCACTTCTCGTGTGCCGCGGGGCGGGCAGCAGAGTGCGAGCCGCAGCAGGCGCCATACGCCGGGAGGACACAGCATGGCAATCACGTGAAGCGCGCCCGGCCCGCACATGGCGATATTGTGCCACTGCACTTCCTTATCGAGAGGCCACCCGCAATGTGAATGCTAAGATAAAACGGACACAACTTTACAACTATAACCGTCCCAGCCGGCACCGTCTAAATCAGATCGCCCCGGCCTCCCCCCCGCACACGAGCCGCATGCGTGGGCTGGGCCTCCCTGGAGGCTTCGCCCGCTTGCGTAAGCCCAGCGGGCGCGGGCGACGTGGGCTTCCCGGGGCTGCTGCCGCCGGCTGCCGCCCCCGAGGCCCGCGCCCGCTCAGCTCCGCTCAGCTGTTGAGGCAGGTCGCCGGCTCGCCCCCCTGCGAGGGCTGTCGTCGCTCCCCTCGACCTCGACGGCGGCCCGGCCGGCGCCGGTGCGCACGGCTGTCAGTCGTGTCACCAAACAATGGATGCGCTACTCACCGGCTGCAGTATTCCGACAGGCTGAGACGAACTGAAGTTGATGCGGCTGGCGCACTCACTGGGGGGGTGTAGGAGCTTGCTTGCAATAGTTTTGAACCGTTTGTTTCACTGTTTGTTCCCTACTTGGTCTGTTACACAATTAATCTAAGAGTACCACCAGTTCCGTACTTGCTGAAAGTTCTGTTCTTCCCTAACGTTCCTTAAGTTCCTGTTTATCACTGATTTGTACTGTCTTGGTTGTAGTCAGCCGGTTCTGTTGGGTTGGATCCTGGTGGTTGGAGTTTAGCCGCTGCGTGGGACGGCCATGGCGACGCTGGTTGCGGGGTGGGCCAGTTGCCTCGACTCTTGGGATGGTCTGAAGTTGTGTCCCTGATGTCCTGTTCCAGGCACCGGCGGGCCCTGCAGCGTCCTGCCGCTACTCCTGCAGCTGCTCCTCACTCTACGTACGTCTCTCGCTGACTGACTGGCGTGGCCGGGCCGGCCGGCTCGGGGCGCTGCAGCTCGGCCGGCTTGGGGACCTCGCCGCCAGTGGGCGCTGCGGACACGGCTGGCGGGGCAAGGCGGGCGAGGGGGGCGTCACCAAGGCTGTGTGACAGCAGAGGAGAGGCGGGCATTCCCCCATACATACACACACACACACACACACGCACACGAGAAAATACAAAGTACGTGAAATTTTTCTGGGGTCAAAGTACCGTTGAGAGGGGATCTGCCAAATGGTTGAATAACTCGTCACGTTTTTTCTGGGGTGGGGGGGGTTGAATGATTTTATTTCACTTCTAAAGCAACGTGCGAGTTGTTGTGACGCGGTTGGTACCGACCGTACACGCGTAGGCGCGCGTAGGCAAGCTCTAGCAAACCGTAGCGATGTGCCTGCTACCCGCTACCCCGACCACAGACATGCAGGCTGCAGGCCGCTGGTCGCGGACGACGGATACAGCACAGCCCCAATCGTTGTTTCGGACCTAAGGCGGGGGTTGGGTGGGGGTGGGTAGTTTGTTCGAAATAAACAGAAATAAACCGCATATAGTAGGGACGGTCGTATTCGCCCAACTGTAAAGTGGCAAGTGGTTAGTGTGTGCTCTCGCCTCCGTTTGGCGCCGGCCGGGCCGCCCGCCCCCGGACTTCCCTCACGTGGAAGGGTAGAGAGGGGCGATGGGGTCACATGCGGCGAGAAAACGTGACGTGGCGATGCACTATCCACTCCAAGCAAACACTACAAACACACTCCCTACCACATTCAAAACGTTCGCTCAAGAAGACTCGTCGGGCGCCCGCAGTCGTATGTGGAGGAATAAAGAATTCCGGTGAATCTGAAATGCAGAACAATGCAGCTAACAAGAAAACGAAAGCATTACGATTTCCCGTTTTCTTCTTCCTCGCATTATTCTGCATTTTAACTTTACTGGAATGCCTAATCGCCATTGCAAAACAGGAAAGAGTGAAAAGGCAGGCGCAATTTTATGGGGGGTGTACCCCCCTCCCCTCCCCCGTTGTCCTAAAT
>NW_026267186.1:1040444-1044393 GCF_000697945.3 Frankliniella occidentalis | reverse complement strand
CCCCCCCAGTCAGAAGCAGGTCGCCAGGTAGGAAGACAATCAGATCTACAGCCCCCGTGAAAACAGGCAACCTACAGTATCGCCCCCTCGGTCAGCTGGACTTGAGACTGCGCCTGGAAAAGGAGAGGCTGATTGGAGAGTTCCCGGATTTTATACTTTCCAGTCCTGATCTTGGAGACAGTCCTAAAAATGTTGTGGTTTGTTTGCAAAAACGTGAACAATACACTAAAATTTCGGAAACTGTCTTCAAGATTGGAAGTGAGTGGAAGTCGGAAAATCCATTGGGGCTCTCTCCGACCAACCTCGTGGGCCGCATAAACATCTTTCCGATTTGTCTTTCCCGTCTTTCGGCCACCGACCGGAACAGCAGCGCCTTCTGCTTCACCCTGGAGGGAATTCTTCAAAACTGTCTACACCCACCGAGGAAGGGTTGTTTATGGAATTACATTCCAGGAAGGGTATAGTGGACGCAGAGGAGCGCAGGGCAGAGCGCGGAGGAGTTGGGGGAATTGGGGGATGGTAAAATATGGGAGTTGGGTGGCAGAGGGCGTTAGTGAGTGCTTTTGCGTTTTGCTGTAATTTCCTTTTTTTTCTCCCCCAACCTGCAGTATGGACCGTTACATAACCACGGCGCTGTTTCCGCGTGGAAATGGCCCACCCACGTCACACACCGCCACGCCGCTCGAGATGTTGTTGGATGGATGATCGCAGTCATCAAAATCTCTCCTCAAACACTCGCGTGGCTTGTGCCCTTCTGGTGACTCCTGACTGGGCCGGGCGCGGCGGGCCCGCACCACGCTCCGGCTCGCTGATCCCCGTGTGCGTTGTGGCGTCAGCCGGCGGCGCGGTACGGCGCGGCGCGGCCCGCGAGGCGTCAGGCCCGTCAGGCCCAGGCGTGACCCGCGGCCCCGCCGCCCGCCCGCCGCCGTCACCGCGTCTAGCCTAGCGCTGCTGGCGGGGCGCTGAGGGGGCCGCCGCGGACTGGCCTAGGCGAGGCTGTCAGTGCGGCGGCACGTGGTCGCGGCCGCCCGGCCAACCAGCGGGGACCGGCGGCGGGGGTGTGGCTCGTGATCGGCAGCGCCGACCAATGGCGCGCGTCCCTGCGCCCGGCGGCGGGCTGGCGCGCTGCCGGCGCGAACCTGACCGACCGGCGCCTCTCTCCCTGTGGTTGGTTCTCTCTCTCTCTTTCACGTGGGTCCCATGCTGCGGTACTTACTTAGAGAGCGACGACAAAAGGCAAATGTTTTTGGCAAACTTTTTGATCTCTGTCTCTGCCCTCGGTGTGTCAGCCGCCCCCCCCCCTCCCTGGTTGCTCCGCCAGAGAGCCCCCTGCCCACGACTCGCACTGCAGCAGTACCCTTGCCCCCCCCCCTCCCCTCTCCCGGAGAGCTGCTTCGCCGCCGCGCCGTGTGTAGGCGACGCGCGAACGCATAAACAAAACACGGACCGGACGATTATTCTTCCCAAAAAACAAATAGGGGTCATCGGGCATGACTTGCTGACTTGCTGGCGGACGCTGCTCCTCTTCCCGGCTCGGCCTGGAGCTGCTGGACGGAGCTGGACCAGTACCGTTGCTCACATGTTGATAAACAAAGCTATCGCCGCCAGCCCTGAGCGCGAAGAAAAGTCCCGGGAGAAAGTGCTGGGCTAGTCGGGCAAAACACGCAAAACACTGCTGCGCAAATAGGGCGCTGTAGTACGGGCTGTACGTGCACTGTTCTATCCCCCCTCCCTTTGACGAGAGGTGGGGAGAGGTAGCGGTGGCGGCGGCAAAGGATGACCAGGATGATGACGCCGTCAACGAGGCCCGGGGGGCGCAGTCCAGAGCACGGCGACGTAACCCCCGCCACGCCCCGCCACGGCGCAGCAGTGCACCGCGCCAAGAACATACACTGCCGAGATGTGTGTGTGTGTGTGTGTGTGTGTTTTCTTTTCAAATCGTATAGAGATAGCGGCGGCAGAGACAGATAGACGGACAGTACCCGCGCGCAACGGACACAGACTGTGTGCTTCGACACCCGAAAGTATTTTCAGTTAAAGCGCGGTGAGGAGGGGGGAAGGCAGAGAGCAGATGGGATCCCGAGGCAGACGTGGTGTCGATGTCGACATCATCCGATCGAGGAGGCGGTATTTATATTTTGATTGGCGGGTGGTGGTGGTGGCGGCATATGGGCTTTGCCAAGTATCCGCGGCCGCACCAGAGCAGCAGGGCTGTCAGGTGCCGCCCCGCCCCGCCCCGCCCTGCCCGGGCATCTCCCTCTGGACTGATTGCAGTAACACACCACAGAGAGGAGCAGCGGTTCAACAGCCGCTTGCTTTTCTCTGCAGATAGGCAAAGCTGCTCACATCACAGAAGGTATAAATGAGGCGTGCAATCCAATAAACAGTTTTGTGTGTTTTGCATCAATTATTCTCGATTCAAAAAATATTTGTTGGTCGCCTGAGGGTTGATCGGGTGTGTCTCGGAGTTTTTGGGGTTTGCCCACTCGCTCGGGACGCAAGGGGTCAAATAATTTGTCAAGCAAAAGTTGGGTTTATGCAAGCTGTGAATAAATTATTAATTCCGTCCTTATTTTACTGTGGCGTCAGTCCTCAATCCTGTACCTTGACGTCAACTTAAGGGCGCAAACCTGTAATAATAAAAGTAATTTTTACTGTCTTAAAAATATTTGGTCTTTCTTCTGTCGAATGCCTTCAATAACTACTTCAACTTCAAAAGGGGTTATAACGACTGCTTGTTCATAGCGAAGGCAAGATGGTACAAAAGTTCGAAAGTGCGGCGTGGTGGACCAGAAATGTTACGTGCGGTGCCAGCTGGTTTGGGTGGACTGCCGCAAGGTTCGTGTGCAGCGTTCTGATTTTTTTACCCTTTGGACCGAATGTGGTCTACCGGAGTGTCCAGGCAAAGATAGGACCGTACGTTGGGTGGCCTATATGCACTGGCTGCCTGCAGGGGCTGAGACGCGGAGCGCGAGCGCGGAGCAGCTCCCCCGTCGCTCCCCTGCCAGCGCCCCGCACCTGCAGCTCTCGAAGCAATTGCATAGGCAACCCAACGTACTGTCATGGCTTAGCCCGGACACATATCGAGTGTGATGGCTCACACACTTCCCACTAGTGTTGCGGGTTGGCATACCCAAGGGGCTATGGCGCCTTACGGGTAGGCAACCCCGCAACACTGGTGAACCACTGGGCTCAACGGGGCGCAAGCTCTCGAAATGGGAAAGGACAATGTTGTATCGAGTGCGGATTTGTTCTTCAGTACATCTTAATGTATGCAAATTTGTATCTATTTTAGAGGATGTGCTTAAGAATGCAACCGAAGGTATCCAAATTTTCAGGCAATTCCATTGGGGCACTAACCGGCGCACAGAATAATCCTGCTTTATTCTAGTTCGGTGAATAAGATAGGCATGTCTGGCAAACTGGCGCTACGGTACCAGCAGCTAGATTTGGCTCAACCTATTCTTTAAAAACCTACCTTTGGTAAATCGACGTGGCATGTAGTTATAATGTATTATGTAGTGACGGTTTCCCGAAAATCCTGCATTGCACAGACAGGTCTGCCCTCTTCATGCTCTCTTAGCGCTGCGCGCGACTGAAATGAAGGCTTATGTTGGATGCGACGACATACGACACCAGACGACGGCTGCTGAGCCAAACCTGAACCTTGCCCACCCCCGCCCGGCCCGCCGCCGCGGTGACCTATCCCCGGCGGGGGGTTAGCCCGCCCGCTATATAAGCACCCCTTGTTGCACAATAACGGTTATAAATAATAAAATAAACAAATTATCTAACTGTTTCGTCGCCTATTGCCTTTATCTATCACTCGCCCTCCCCCACGACAACGGCGTGGTGGCCTGAAAAGAAACCACAACCCCCGGAACATTGTGTCCTTCACACCAGTAACCCATAACTTTTCCGCCTTAATTGCGTCAAAAACGGTCGTATA
>NW_026267186.1:1027219-1040181 GCF_000697945.3 Frankliniella occidentalis | reverse complement strand
ACTGACTGACTGACTGACTGACTGACTGACTATGACTGACTGACTGGACTCTGACAACAAACTGACTGATCCGACAGCAGACTGAATACGACTACTGGACTGACCGACTGAACGACTGATAGACTGACTGACTCCAAAAGCAGACTGACTGGCTCCGACCACAGACTGGTTGCCTGGCTCACGTAGCAGACTGAATACGACTGGCTCGGACTGGCTGACTGCCTGATCACACTGTAAATTGCTTACGAACTATAGGTTCGTAATGCAAACCAAAACGTTCGTAGCTTACGAAGGATTTTGAAGCGTTGTATTACGAACTACTTGTTCGTAAGCTTACGAACAAATAGTTCCCGTCTAGCCTTACAAACAATCGCTTTGCAATACGAACAATTTCTTTGCAATACAAAGAACGAAAATTGTTCGTAACGTTGCAAAGTATTTAGTTCGTAAGCTTTTTACAGTGCACTGACTGACTGACAATACCCGCCCTCAGACTGACTGAATGACTGACTGACATCGACTGACCAGCTGACCGGCCGCTAGTGACGCCCTCGGTGTTGTGAGGTCACGCGGCATATGACGCCTCGACCAATAATCGCAATGATGGGAAAGAGGTTAAATATTCCATTTGGGGCGGGGCGAGGCATTGGGGGGGGGGCGATAGATCTGACTTTGAGACTTTATCACTATACTTCGCTGGTAGCCGCAGCAGCTGACTGTCGCGCTGACTGGCTTGTTTTTGTACGGCGTGGTGTAACCTTTGGCGTTGAACTTTATACATATATTGTATTGACCTGAGAATCGTCGCGTATGACTTTTGTTTCGTACAAGTGGGTGGGGGTAAACGACAACAACAATTATAACTCGGATTTTTGTCATTTTTTCGCGATTTGCTTGTTTGTGTAACGGGGTGGGGGTGGGGGTGGAATAGCCGGCTTATAATACTGATTATACACTGCAAATAATAGGTTCGCGCATTGCAAACGACTTTCTTTGCAGCTTGCAACGAATTTTGAAGCATTAAAAATATAAGAACCAATTCTTCGCAAGCTCGCGAACTATCTCTTTGCAATACGAAGAGCACTGTTGGCAAGGCATATGACAGCTAGCAAAGAATTTCTTTGCACAACTCAACTTATTCTTGTAATACAAAGATCGAAAATTCTTCTGAACGTCGTAAAGAAAATAGTTTGCAAGCATTTTTGACAGTGCATAGTTCAGCAAAGAAAAGTGTCAACTCTCCCTGAGTAGAAATGAGGACACGTGTCGTGTTTTTTTTTTTGGTGGGGGGGGGTAGGAGGCTGCACAGTTGTTGTCGCGTCCCTTCCGATCCCCTCCGCCGGGCAGCCATAAGGAGGACTTCCCTCTCCAGAGCGTCCCGTCGGGCTCCCTCTCTCTCCCGTCCGCCACAGTGGCGCGATCTCTCGGAGGCGGCCCCGACCTCCGCGCCCGCAGTGGGCCCCCGCGGCCCCCGCGGCCCCCGCGGCCCCCGCGGCCACCCGCGGCCGCGGCCAATCGGCGCAGAGCGGACCTCTCGCCGCCTACCGCCGTAGAAAATATCATTAAATCGCCAAATTGCGGGGCACCCGTCGTCCGAAGGCGCGCGCGTCGGGTGTTCAGCGGCGGGAAAGTCCCACCCGGAGCCGCGGGCGCGTTCCAGCGGCCCCAGGGCTCCGTCGTGGGGCCCCGCGGACGACGGCAAGCCTGGCTCTCGCGGGCGACCCCGCGCCCGCCGCCGCGCTACTTATACGCTCTCCGCGGGCCACTCCGTCGGGTCCGATGCTACGAGCTCTCTCTATATATACCGCATTCGATACTCGATACCGATGTGACTATACATATACCCTTCATAATGATCCCAATCAAGACTTCCTCAAGCGAGTAGCGACCTCGACCCACCCAATTCTTTTCTCGTTTTTTGTTTAAACAAAATTTAAGCAAACTTTTGACTCCCTGTTTTTGGCAAATTTTAGACGTGCTTTTGTTGAACAAGCTATGCTTAGCTTAGCCATGAACTCGCCCTCGAGCAGTGCAGCGTCAACTTGCAGCAGGGCGGATGAATTTGTAGCGGGGTGGAGGGGGGGAGGGTTGCACCCAAATCACGACAACGTATCCATATTCTTGCAGAGGGGATATTGCCACATTAAAAAAAACAAACACACAAACTAGGACGTTAATCGGCAGCAACATTTCTCAAAACGATAACGACAATCGGCAATCTGTATCAGAACGGGAAATATGGAATCATTGCCAAAAACCTTTTACCTTTACCATCATAGAGACAGCCAAGGAGACTAATGGTCTGCCTACAAATTCATGCCACCTCCACCCCTTGGCTACAGCCAGCCCCGGCCTTGACCACATGGCACATGGTATTATACCGTGTGCTAGCGTACCCTAACAAGGGAACTCATCTAAGTGTTAGTCCCCGATTTTGTTCCGCCTTGGGGGTTTTGTAGGGTGAACGTATACAAAACGATTGGCAATGAAAATTCGTGCCCAATTTCATATTTAATTTTATAGGGGAAATCCACTTTCTCCAAAAATGACTTTAAAAAAAAGCATTTTTTCTGAAAAATCCAAAAATTATCCACAGCTTATGTATTCAGTTTTAAAAAGTCGATTTAAGGCCAAATACAAACTCTCGGTCATTTTTGGTTTTTTCAGAAAAAATGCTTTTTTTAGTCATTTCTGGAGAAAATGGATGTCCCCTATAAATACGAATATGAAATTGGGCACGAATTTTCAGTGCCAATCGTTTCGAATACGGTCACTATACAAAACCTCCAAGGCGGAACAAAATCGGCGACTAACACTTAGATGAGTTCCCTTGTAAGCCTAGGAGTAATGGCTCCTTATGGGTGGAACGAATAGGCAAACCCGCCCGCATACACTGCTGTGCCGTAGCCCTGTAACCTATAGTGGCCATTTGTGACTGTGGGTAAGAGAACCTTGCCCCCTCCACCCCACCCCCACCCCCGCCTCCCTCTCCCCTCTCTCCCGTCGGCACCTTCGGAAGCCGCCAGTTAGGAAGACAAATATTATCTTTAATGAGGTAGCGCCTGCAACGCGGGTGGTCGGCAGACCCGCCAAGCAGCTGTGTGGAGCCGGAGGCCCACCCTGAGCGCCGCCAGTTGGCCCAGAGCGCGCGAACTAAGACCAAGAGCTCCTGCAGTGCACGTATAGATGGTATAATGCAAAAAGAGCTCATCAAAAAACGACCTCTGCATCATGAATAGAACTGTCTAGTCGCAGACGTGCACACGTGTGTCTGATGTTTCTTAAGGTTTTGTTAACTTTCGGATCCATCACTTGAAGTCACTCTCGCGCCAGCCCTCGGGGACCGCCGGTTCGTTTCGGATGAGTGTCACGTGATAGCCGAAGCTGCCTACCTGGCGTTCTGATTGGCTCCATGGCTCGGCCGCTCGGCCACGACTGACCCGATCTCGGAAGCCGGAGCCGAAGCCCGCCGAAGCTGAAGTACGACGTACGACGACTGTTGTTTTGTTATTGTTCCTCTATGTTGCTGTCCTTCAGTTATGTTTAATGTCATAGTTTTTACTCCATAGTTATTTGTCGACTTTTATTCTTCCTCCTGGAATAGACTTGTCACGTCAAGTATGTAGATTATCAACTGTGTCTCTGCTGCACAGATGTTTAAATTCGTGTTTAATTTTAGGTTAGGTTTATTATGATGGTGAAAATCTGTCATTTTCAGGCAACATGATTCGTCGTAGTCCTACTCGCATCGTCCTCAAGATTGAGGATTTGCAGGTGAGTTTTGAAATTTGATGTGGAATTTTTTTCTATCTGTTATATTATGTCATTTTCCATTTTTCTTTTTATTACAGGAATATGAGTCAATGCGGAAAGAAATGGAAGCTAAGAAAGGGACTCCTGTGACAAATGCATGGGAAGGCCCAGCGAGATCAAAACAAGATATTGTTCGGGAGCGGATAGGGTATGTCCCTCAACCACATGATTCCTGACATAGGGCCCCCCATCGGATAATCCAACGGCATCCTCACACTCACTTACTGTACCACGGTCATCGTCATTCTGATCCACCGTCTTATGTTCCTGTTGGGGCTCTACCAATTTCTGCAAGTCCTTCAGAACGTTCCAATTCTCCACCACCTGCATCTCCTCTTGCAAGGCCAGCCTCTCAATTTAATCGCCCCTAGTGACTGTAGAAGTGAAGTTGGAAACTGTATGCTGAGATTAAAGTGGGAATAATAAAAGCCAATTTTGTAAAAAATACTTTGTTTAATCATAAATTATGTTTCTACTTTCAACAGTCAACTGTACCAAACTAGAATTTTTATAATCAGAACAGCATTTTTCAATGCTATTGATTCATATAACACATGGGATCTTATATCTTAAATAAAAAGTCTTATACATTTCAAATTGAATATGGAAAAAAAAAAATTGATGACAGCAATATAATTTGTACATATGATACAATTTGATGCCCAACAATAGGATGGTATAACCTTTTTAAAACAAAGAATTACCATCTATGTTTTATAATTTTCACATCAAGACAATAACCGTTTTCTTCAAGGAATTAAATAGGTACAAATGAATCAGGCAGTTATTTTTAAAGGTTTGTCATGCATCTATTCCCATAAAGCACCATTGAATCCCAATTCAGAGTGAGGGAGATGAAAGAGGCAAGGCCATTTGGCACTATAACATCTTTCAATGTCCCGCATGCCGGATTGGCTGTCAATCAAACAAGACAGAGTAAATTTAATTAACAGAGATGTAGTATGTGTTTGCTCAGCAGTAAAGTGAAACTGACAATATATTTAAAAAATTAGAAATAACTAACTGCAGTGTTGCCGAGGCTGAATATTATTCCGAGGGAAGACATAATAACCAATTGCTTTCATCTGTACTGAAATCCAAAACTGGTTACTGTACTAAGGTACAGCAGGATGATTCACAAAATCAATAAAACATATTGCAATCTATCGCAAAATTAGATCTATACAATGATGTCTGTACATAAATATTGACAGATTAACAGGCACAATAATAGTCACTATCAAAATTAAATAACAAGTAATATTCTACTGTACATGTTAAATTATTTAGAAGCAAACAATGATGGCATCAAAGGCAGCTCATAAGAGAACAGCCAGATTGTGGTTTGTACTTAAATTCTGCACAACCCTCTACTAACTTACGTATACCATTTGAGCAATGCCCTATTCTTTTACGTATATGTAATTATCTATCTTGAGGTTAATTTGCAGCCTATTAGACTGCAGGGCAACAGTCCTAGCGATACACTCCCAACTGCAAATTGATGTGCCACTGTGCATTGACACAGAAGTGGCAAGAGCTACAATGTTCTTTACCCAAATGCATCTTACAATCATTTCCAAAATAACATACGATAATACCTGGTTGTGATAGGAAAAATAAAGTTAAAAACCACCCTCAAACTTTTTCTACAGTTAGTTAATTATCCTTCACACTGGCCACTGGTACTGACTTACATCAGAATAATTATAGCTTGCAGAGTAATGTACAATTTTGTGGACACCATTGTAACAGACCTAGAGAAACAAAATGGATTCCGATACAAGAAGAGACACTAAAGTCAGATGTCACACATGTAAAATTTTTATAAAAATAGTCTAACTGGATTTAGTAAGTCAATTCATCGCACAAACTTTGAGTTGACTGAAACAAGTAATTGAAAAGATATGTATGTCACCTGACAAAACTTTAAGTTCAATGGAAGCAAGTTTACAGCTGCGTCCAGACAAGAGGGTCGCTTGGGTCGCTTGGGTTGTTTGGGTCGCTGTGGGGTCTCTGAGGTCTGCGCAGAGAACCAAAACGTGGCTTCTGCGCCGGCTCAGAGACCCAAGCGACCCAAGCAACCCAAGCGACCCTCTTGTCTGGACGCAGCTTAGGACATGCACTCAGAATCAAAAATAATAATAATTCAAATACAAGTATTGAACCAAAATTTATGTGGTATGAATATTAACAGGAGCTTGGCAGAGCTATTCAATGGCACATAGCAATGTAAAATACGCCCTTCTAGGCAATCATAAATTTAGGTCACAAAAATATTAGAAAGAGGCAGACAAAGAAACGAGTGAAGAAAGACTTCTGAAGAAACTGCTAATACAGAAATATCACAAATGCTCAGTTAGATTAAAATAGCACCAAAGTATGAGCTTTCACTCACTCCAGCAGATAAAAAAATAGGAATATTTTGCTTTAATTTTTCAAAATTGAGCTAACATGATGCAAAGCAATAAATACTGCATGAAAAGATAATATCGGTGGGCAAAGGAGCACCATTTGTCAGCTGAATTCGAATTTGTCAAATACTTTTGTAAGAGACATGAAGTTGCTGTGAGTGTTAAAAACTGATATACTACAAGATGTAGCATCCTATAAAAGAAGACTCAAATGAGCCAACAACAAGAAATATCAGAACTTTAAACTGAAAGCACCAAATAGCACTTGAAAAAAAGGTGCAGGTGTTCTATTATTTACATATGTATAAATAAAAACTTTCCTGACTGTCTTTTTAGAATATTAGATAAATATTACATAACCAATAAAATACACAAATAAAATTCAATCCATATTAATAGATTTAGCCCTGCACAATATCCTAAAACTTTATAAAAAATATAACATTTAAAAGTGGAAGATGAAAATAGCACCAGAGTTGATATTGTTTTAGATTATGATTTAAGTCATGTATTTGCACAATGAAAATCACTAATTAACCTTCTATCACATAAAACAATGGACCATGGTCAGCTAGTCTCTAGAACTGCCAGTACTTGTAATAACAATAACTGGCACATAACAAACCAAACAAACAAACAAAAAAGGAAAGAGAACAGAAATGAATAAATTTTGATACTTTAGACCAGTGCTGCCAGGTCAGAGAGATAAAATTTTCATGCCCAGCCAAAGTCCCTATTCAAGGTGCATCCACATTTAGCATCAGCACACAAGTACTATGCTTGAAAATGAACACACCACAGTGAATCTAAATAGGTAGTTAACAGAAAAAGACAACAAAAGTTGCAGTTTACTGCCAAAGGAAGTCCAGACTAGGTCTTTAGATTACATACAGTAATTTAAAAAATATCAGAGGAGTGAAAAATCACAAGATAAAAACTACAAACTTGAATCAGCCCTGTAATGAAACACTTCCATTTGATGCAAAAAAAAAAAATATATTGTGACTTATTGACACACTTGACCTAAACAGAAATTGCAAAATAGTGCTCTCTGAAAGATTTGAGCAATCTTAAAAGCACCAGCTACAGAAACAGACACCACATCACAGAGAAGACAACTTGCCACAACATGCACAGTTTACACTTCAACTCCAAACACTCGATCCACAACATACTCAAATCTTTCCCCCTCCGTAGGGTCTTTACTTTCTTGGCCTTCAACTTGCCTTTCAGTAGATTCACCACTATTACTACAATCACAATCTTCAACCTGTTCCTCCTCATCCACATCCACATCCTCCTCCTCCTCTTCTTCTTCTTCAGCACCCAAAGAGGTCCCTCTCTTTAAAGTACTACTCTCTGAACGACTTTCATCTAAGTCATCTGCATGTAGACTGCCATCCTCAGAGGGCAACACAGGGACTGTAAGGTTAACCCGAGTAAAGAAGGCCATCTTTTGCCTGTAAACGATAAAACAGAAATTGGTTAAAATTTTGGTGATTAAGGACAATTTCACCATTTAATTCAGTTTATCAGAGAAAACTACGTACTTAAATGAAATGACATCCGGTCTCCCAACACCAGCTTTACTCTTGCGTAGCTTGTAAATTTCCTTGCTGGTCTTATTTAGCAGCTTTTCAACCTTGCGGTCGTCTAGGTTCTTGCTATTCTTTCCCATTTCAGCCTTTAAACAAGCACACAATGTTTATTAAAATTTTGTAAAATGAACAGCATACTAGTGCAAACTGATCAAGCAATATTTGAAATACCTGAGCGATGAGGTTTTGGAACTGTTTGTCTTCCAAAACCCAAGCAGCAAGTTCACTATCACCTCGTGAGCGAGCTTCCTCCAGCTGAGTTTTAAGCATTCTCAGGCGGGTTAGCTCGTCCTTAAGGGTTTCCAAACGAGTATGCTGAGCTCTTAAATCAAGCTCCAGATCGAGAGAGGTACGAGGGGCAGTGGTATGAGGTTGGCTCCGGTCATGATGACTTGATGGATGACCGGATGATAACTGTGAGCAGGAGGATGGTGACCGCCTCCATCTGAGAGAACGACGTTCAACAGAATTCCGTTGGAATGGCCGGCTAAGACCACTTGAACAGCTAGGCCTTCGGTACAAAGGCATAGCGCTATCGCTATCACTGCGATTTAACTGAAAAATAAGTAAACAAAAACATTAATAATTTGAGAATTATGAAAAATGTCTGTTAGTCAGTAAATGTAAGCTGTGAATTTTGGGAATCTAAGTAAATTAATTTCACTCACTCGGCAAACATATTGAGATTTGGATACAGCAGCACTTGGTGAGAAAGTCTGAGAGCGTTTGATCACCATAGCTGTTCGACTATCTTCTTGTCGCTTGTTGCCTTTTTCAGGTAGAAACACACATTCAGTGTTAGTTTCTTTGTCTTCAGTGTCAATTTCACAGACCTCTGGCACTTGATCTAAAGTTTCAGTGGGAAGTGAAGGGTCTAGTCTATCATTTTGAACATTGTCTTCACACTCTTCATCCTCAATTTCTTCTTCATCTTGACTCCGCAAGCATGCAGCCAGCTCATCTAGCCTGGTGCAAACTGTAGGATTACCTAAAGCAGAATGACATGGTTAAAAATCTCAACTTTTGCTAAAGGAAAGCAAAACTACAGAAAATTTTAATTCTGAGATCTGCCTACCTTGGCTTCTAGTAAGTGTTGATGTTTGACTGGAAATTATAGTTGATTCATCTGAACTCTCTTCTTTCTGTTGAGAACTATGCTCAGTGACAGCCCCCAAAACAGATGGGTTCGAGTTTGCAGAGTTGTTGCTTGAAGATGCCTTGTTAAGAGTACTTGGCGACATAAAGCGGAAACTAAGAATATTGTACCACTTCACGGATACCGTGTCGGGGTTGAAATCAGCCAGGCTAACTTGAGCACAGCCCTGAAACATGACAAAATATAAGCCCATTTAGTAAGCTGCAGTATTTTGGAAGTCACTTGTACATGTACAACATTGCTTACTAACACATACCAAGCATTCCTCTGGTTGAAAGTTGCTAGCACACCACACATGGACCTGGAGGGTCTTAGCACAGAGTTTGCTAAGTGGAACAGATAAGGGAAAATTTTCTCCGAAAGTAGGCTTTCGTAAGTCAGCCACAGATTTTGTACAGCAAGCCAATGTTGCTGGGGAGGATGAAGGGAGAAGAGCAGCTTTGATATGTCTGAAAAGATAAATAAAGAGGTTAACATGGGTTCAATTTAGTCAGATTTACAAAGTTATCTTGCATAACAAGTCTGGTTTAAAGGACGACTTACACAAAACAGTTCTCTGGAATAGAGAGGGCAGCAAGGTTTCGTGCTCGTTCAATACCAACATGAAGTAGACTATCACAAAGCGAGTACCTGTAAATAAAACACAACAAATTAAATATTTTTATTAAAAGCATAGATTGTGTTGACAATCTTGCTCCCAAGGAGAACAGAGAGCCGTGGAGAGGTCATTTTGACATCAAATTGACCTACACACATCAACTTTCTCTTCTTCTTGAGCTGCCACAAAAGTAAATGTAACTTTTCAAGTAAGAGAGGCCATGTAAAATGGAGAGGAAATGGATGAAATAAAGTTTCAAAAGGATTTCAATTACACTACGGTCCGCACCTTAATTTGATTTGAACCTGGGCTGTCTCCAAGTTCATGTCGCAGAGCACCATACCCGCAGGCCCTTGCATCTTCTTGTGCGACGCCTCGAACACCCCGGAGTCACCCGCGACCGACTCGTCGCTGACGGCGGCCGACACCGACCGGGTGTTGGTGCCGGACGAGGTGGGCGTCTCCGAGATGGGGGACAAGGGGGGTTCGAGGGGCGCGAGGCTGGAGCTGGAGCCGGGCCTGCGCAGGCCGGGCCCCGCGGCGGCGCCCGCGCGCGCCTCCAGCGGCTCCAGGACTTCCCCCCGCGAGTTCACCACACAGTTCACATAGTCGTTGACGCCGGCCTGGTTGAGCCGCAGCTCGGCGAGGCGGCTCTCCAGCTGCGTCCTGTCCAGCGGCACGGCGGCCTCGTCGCCGCTCAGCCCCGGGGCCTGCACGGCCTGCTGCAGGAGCTGGTGCTGCTGCTGCTGCAGCTGGCGCCGCTGCCGCTCCACGTGCTCGTAGGCGGGCGGCGGCCCGGTCGCGGGGTTGTACACCGGGGACACGGGCGGCGACACGGAGGCGAGCGAGGACCGCGGCGACAGCGTCGGCGACCCGGACTCCTTGAGCAGGCGCTCGACGCGCCGGTGCAGGTCGGCCATGTTGATGGGCTTGTCGGCCACGGCCGCCACGCCGCCGCCGCACTGCGGCCCGCCGTAGATGTCCGTGAAGCTGAGGCCGCTGCTGAGCGAGCCCTTGCTGCTCGTCGTGCTGAGCGAGCCGAGGCTGGAGCTCGACGACACGGACAGCGTGCTCGCCGACATGGTCTTGAGCTGCGACTCGAGCGACGTCATCGCCCGCAGCACGTCGCGCAGCTCCTGCAGCAGCTGCTGCTTCTCCTCGTGCAGCCGGACGCGCTCCGCGATGGTGCGGTTGGACATCTCGAGCGCGTTGTTGAGGTCCTGCTTGACGCGCCCGATCTCCTGCTGGATCTCCGACATCTGCCGCGGCGTGAGCGCGTGCGTGCGCGGCGTGATGGAGCGCAGCTCGCGCAGCAGCTGCTCCTTCTCCTGGAACAGCAGCAGCCGGTCCTGGTCCGACTCGGCCTGGCCCGGGATCACCTTCTCCTCCAGGTCGGCCAGCTTCTGCTGGATCTGCTGGATGCTCTTGCGCGCCTCGTCGTACTGCAGCCGCATCCGCGCCATCTCGGCCAGGCGCGTGCCCATGGGCACCAGCTGCGGGAGAACAAATAGGGAATAATGACGACAAAAGATACATTTACAAAAAAAAAACAAAAAAAAAACAGCGTAGAACTGGGTCAGCTAATGATACCAACAAAAACTTCATGTCCTCTAAAAATTTGTGCTTTAAAACTCAATTATTAGTGTCAAAAAAACTAACCTCCTAGGCACCAAAATTAAATGCAAATCCCGGGAGATGTTACAATTTTTGTTCCATCTTTTTCTTGTTTTCTTGGTGTTAGTGCCACACTCACCTCCCCGGACAAGTCCGTCTGGCTGGCCGTGCTGAGCTTCTCGTTGGGCAGGCTGAGCGTCGACACGTCGGGCGAGCTCTCGCTCAGCTGCAGCCGCGTCAGGTCGTCCTTGAGCTTGGCGAGCGACTGCATGAGCTCCGCCTTCTCCTTCTCGCCGCTCATCAGCGACTTCTGGATGTTGCGGAGCTCGGCCACGATGGCCTGCGCCTCCTGGATGTTGTAGCATCCTCCCTGCGACCCGCTCAGCTTCTGCTCCACCCTGGAAGACAAGACAGACGCACACCGTGTCACTCCAGGTGCTCCAGGAGGGGAACCCTGGAAGGATCGCGGTCCCTGGGCGCATATTATACTTACGATGCCAGGTTCTCCACCCCCCGCTGCGTGCTCGTCACTTCCGCGCGGATCTGCTCCAGCTCCCGCTTGAGCCGCGACACGCGGTTCTGGGCCAGGGCGACGTCCGACTTGAGGAGGTCGGGGTCGTACTTAGTACTGACCGAGCTCGAGCTCGAACACACTGCGGGCAGAGGCATCGTGTGTGTGAGAGAGATGGAGGCAGGGAGCAGGGCGTGGGAGTATACGCACTCCAGGTGCATTCCAGGAATGTGTAGTCAAAGTGCAAAGGGGGAGAGGGCAGCGTCAGCTCCCTCAACGCTAAGCGCGCGATGACGTATGAGACAAAACCACTGAATACTCACAACTTGTCCTCGAGTAGTTGAGCTGCTCGCTAAGGTGGTTGAACTCATCCTGGGCGAGGTACAGCCTCCTCTGCTTGACGTCGAAGATTTCTTTCTTGGCCTGCAACAACACAAATGGGGCAACGGGGGCGTTAGGCAACATTCGATACGGTGCATTCCTCCACTGTTGTAAACCAAACCGAATCCGAAGACGATACTGTATAAAAGCAATGCTCCCCGTCATGGACTGGTTAAATGATACGCTCCCACTCTACGGAAACACTTCGGACAGACAGTAGCAATGGACCAAATCCGATCCCCACGCATCGTCGCGTTTCGAGAAGTAGAAACGCAATCAGGAATGGAACCAGTTTTCGCACTTTAAACCGTTTGGCGAGGCAGCAGAGATTTTCATACAGGTTCCGATTCCGATTTCCATTACTTCCCCTCTAAATGCGGAGATTAGCGGAGACCGTACACATGGCCGGAGTTCGGATCAGCTTTGGTTGTACAGTGAAATACCCTCTGGTAAGAACTCGCGCGCTCACGCCCCGCTCGGTACAGCGTGGCCGCCGGCGGCGCGAGCGTGAGCCGCTGTGGCGGGGGAGGGGGCGGGGGGCTTACTATTTCGCACTGACGGCACGCCGGCCAGCTGGGCCAACTCCGCGAACTCGGGTGGTAGCGCAGGGGGGCGGCGGGGGCGGCCGCGGGGCTCAGCACACCACCACCGCCGTGGCCAACTCGCGCCCAGGGAACCATGGCGGGCCGGGCGCTGGTCGCGCGCAGCCAGCAGCGCTCTGCTAGCGCTCGGCGCTCTCGAGGGCGGGCGGGCGCGCGGGTAGAGGCGCACGAGGCCACGGGGCCGCTTACGAGCTACAAACTAACATCCCAACACATCCACGGCAACGCCGGCCCCCGGCCCGCCCGGCCCTGCCCGCGAGCACAGCCCCGCCCTG
>NW_026267186.1:1019168-1023249 GCF_000697945.3 Frankliniella occidentalis | reverse complement strand
CCCCCCTTGAGAAAAACACAAAAAACTTCCTCTCTCGGTTTTCCTTTAACCTCATACTTTATTCCCTTCTTTGGGGTATGTGGGATTTACACAAGGGGCAGACTATTAAGACACCCTTAACACCTCAGCCTCAGACGTCTAGTTGAAGTTCCAGACGACGAAACCAGGTCGTTTGCGTACGTCCCCTCGATTGCTTTTGCAAAGCAGGGAGGTGGTCCGATCGAAACGAAGAAGCCCTCAGGGCAAACAGAAGCTAAATGTCGTGACAGGCACTTACACATGGTTTCCGGAGCTAAAAAAAATCGCCACTAGTTTTTAATCTGCAATTAGATTAGAGCTAATCGGTTCGATCGGAAGCCTAGAAAGCGATGACCGATGGGACCAAATGCAACGTTGTTTGTCCCCAAATCAGCAAATAATCAGTTAGAGAGCATTTCTTTTTCCACGTGCACGAGGCTTTGGCATTTACGACGTCTTCACTTCCTCCCCGCCGTGACTCACCTCAAGCACGTCCTGCGCCGTCTGCAGATAGTCCCGCAGCATCGCCTCCTGGATCGCCCTCCATTCCAGGCGCGGGTCCTCGAGCTGCGTGCACTCTGGAAACACACACACAGACCGTCAGGGCCTCGAGGAGACAGCCCCTCTCTCCGTCTCGCACGCACCCCCACACACGGTGACACCACCGCCACATGCGTAAAGCTACACCACAATCCCACATGATACGTTAAGAAAGGCAAAGAAAAGACAAACAGACATTTTTTGTAGATCTTTTTAGACAGACCCTTGTGCCTTTGTATGGCCGTCCGTACCCGAAGGTAAAAGTTTCTCGCGTTGATAAAGATTTCCAATTTCCAGGTGGCTGATTAAACCCGCCCACTCTTGTGGCCATACTGTGCCGCGTACGTACGTACAGGCGTGCGGGCGGGTCACATTTTCGTTCGGCGCCAGAAAGCGCCGTGGTCAGCGACGATAGGCAACACGCATGCACGGCTGCATGCGGTACACAGTATAACTAACAAAAGCGGGCTGGGTGGGTTAATCAGAACCTGGGTATTTAAAAATGCGCAAGAGCGCATCTGAAAAAAATCCGCAGCGAGGTTGGCTGCAAACATTATACCAAAAAAATACGATTCTTGAATTGAGCATACATTTTTCACGTACTTTATTTTCTAAAGCACATCAAGCTTTGTTTTGAGATAAATTTCACAAGTGTAGCAGTCGTTATAACCCTCGTTGAAGTTGATAAGTCACAAGTACAATATCAAGCGCAGTGTTTGTAGATTTCTGTTTCTTACCGCATAATTCAGAACACGAAATTAACAAGCTTGCACACCATAAATTCTGAAAATCACAATACTACATAAATATACGCCCCTTGTAAGCATTTAGTTTTTTGGAAGGGTTTACGACTGATTTATTGATAGCCGTCTCCACTAAAAGTTAGCGCATGCACGTAAATGATTTCGAGATTAAGTTGTCATAGTGTGTCAAAGGTCAGGCGGATGTCACACGAGTCCGACCAAAGGCAAAATCGAGCGAAACCCACGCTTTCCCTGACATTTTGGAGCGAGGTGTCGCGCCCTTCTGCAGGACAGGGCGGGGCAAAGGGCCCGGGGGGCCGCCCGCAGTCCCTGACCTTAGCCGGCGGCGGGGCAGAGCTGGGGCAGAGGTGTCGCAGGGCTGCCGGCGGGCGTCCGCCCCCTCCTCCACGCCAGGGTCATCCGGGGGCGCCGCGAGGGCCGTCATCGTGGACCTCAGCCAGAGGTGGAGGCTGCCCTGCGCCGTCGGGGAGGGAGCTCCTTCACGGCGGGGGACTGACATATTCCTTATACGGCAGCTTGCGCGCGCGCCACGGCGTGTCCGTCCGTCCGTCCGTCTGTCCATCCGTCCACAGCCTCATGGCATCCCAGGGTGGAATGGGGGCGCATCGACATCGGCTCCCTCCCCTCCCGCTCCACCCCGCCCGCCCCGCCCGCCCCGCGGCGCGGAGGAGGGAAGTGCCAGTGTGGCGGCGCGGGGGTGACCTACCCTTTGGCGGGGGAGGTTATACATCAGATACACGGCGAAAAATGAACTGGACGAGAGGTACGAGTGAAGAGGGGGGGAGGGGGTAATATGAAAATGGACAGGAATTCCCCCCACCCTCTCCTTCCCCCCTTCTCATACAATGCCACCGAAGCTATGCGATTATACAACTCTCCAGGCGATTTAGGAGCGTGTAGCAAGGGGCGGGCAGGAGAAGAGAAGGGGGGGGGGGGATTTGATAACCTTGAGATACCGATGCACATCACAGCAATGCCAGCGGAACGCCAAAAAGAGACCGCCCGGCACCACCGGGAAGCAAAACACTCCCGTTATCACTTTGGTGTTCGGGAGTGCGTGCCCCGGACCGGCGCCGCCGCCCTCGAGAGCGCCCTTCTTGAGGACCAGAACGGAGAGCCGGCGCCACTGCGTCCGCCTCGCCTCAATCGAGTTGACAATAGTGGTCAGGCACGAAATTCAAATACGGTATGACGTGCAGCTTAAGCCCCCCCCTCCCCCCCCCACACACACACACAATGGAGTCATGCATGAGTAGCAACACACATCAAAGCATGCAGAACACAACATACGAGCAATGGAAAACCATGTGCTATTTAAAGCTACCTCACAGGAAAATAATACCAATCACCAAATTTAGACAAACATGCAAGAGGGATTGTGAGGCCGAAGCACAAAGACGTGTTAAATGCACTCATAAGTTTTCCTGATCCACCACAAACAAGAATAACATAATCCAATGACATTAGAACTCACGATTGACATGGTTGATGTAGTACACGCCTATTTGGTTATCGTATGACTCTTCCCAGCCTAGTGGCAACTCGTTGCCTATGCAGTCTGCAAATGTCTGCGGCTTTGTTATCCTACAACAGGTACAGGAGAACACATATTTCAATGTTTTATAGCTTATGCACACCAAACCAGACTTAGAAATCTTTCCATGTGATGAAAGAAAGCTTTTACTGCTGATTTAATTTTAAACAACGTTACCACTCTTCACAGCAAAGGAAAAACAAAGAAATGGCAAATGGTATAAAAAGAAATAGTCAGTATATCTTTGAATTGGCCAAAATAATTTTCAATGCAAAGACACACGTACAAAAACAAAAAACAAAGGAAAACTGGGACTAATCAGAATTTACATATTGCAAAGTTTACATCTTAAGTTTCTGGGTAAAACAAATAAGCACAAAAGTTTCCAAATAAATAATTTATGGCTCTCTTTGGGCATTTTTATTTTTTGTTATTTTAAAATATGGGTAGTACTCTAGAAAGGGGGAAGGGACATTCCATCTACATTTTAAGAACTAGTTGAAAATCTTCTACATTAAGGACATGGCCCATAAGAATTATTTTTTTTTTTAAACCGCGAGGGCTGTATATATTTCAAACGCATAATTATCGGAGACGAAACATTTCAAACTCTACAAAAAATATAGAGACCAGATACGCACGCAACACTGTATTTGTGATAAATACACACAACAAAGTCGCGTGTTTTCGTGCAGATGGCAGCACCGTCGCCCCACAAAAACAACTCGCTAAGTCTCGTGGCAGGGGTAATTCTGGCCGGATTCGCCTCCAAAACGCGTCGAAAAATCGGCAAAAATTCGGCAATCGCCCCTATGGAGTAAGTGCGCCGGGGACAGCCGCGAGCGGGTGTCAGCCCTCTGGAATGCGGGGTCGGGGGGCGCCAGGCGCAGGCTGTGCCAGTGCTTAACGCTTACCTGTCCCTCGGGTCGATCCACGTCGTTTTCTTGCTATGGTGGTCGATGAAATACACTTTGCCGTCGTAGTCCCGGGCAAAATCCCATCCTTCAGGCAGCGGTATCTCGCCATTTCTTTTCCTTGGCATATTTCACGACGAAAATCCATTCGTTGCCGCAGCCACTCGCACACACGGCCTCACTCCTCCGCCATTTTGAAAGCTCATTACCATCGCAGCAGGGCGGGCCGAGCCGAGCCGAGCCGAGCCGAGCCGAGCCGAGCCGAGTGGTATGCCAGGGGGCACGGAGGGGGGCTCGGGGCGCGCGGGGCG
>NW_026267186.1:1017384-1018755 GCF_000697945.3 Frankliniella occidentalis | reverse complement strand
GGGGGGGGCAAGGACGAACCAAGGCTGGCGAGTGTGGCCTGCAGGAGCCCCTGAGCTCCAGCGGGCTCTCTAGGCAGGCCGCAGGGCGAGAGACATACCCGTATCATATCAGTGGGGCCTAATCCCAGCTATGCGCGTCGCTCGCGGCGCGCCCGCCCCGCGGGGCCGTACTACAGCCCGTGGCGGGCGCCGCATAGCCCTGCGCACCACCGCGCGCCTCCCGCAGGAGGACGCCGTCGAGGGGCGTGGGCAGGAGGACCAGGATGCTGCCGCCGCATCTCTCGTTACGCAAGCCGCACGGCGAGGCGGGTGTCCGCGGCCACCTCGACCGGCTGGGTATAATCAATTCGAGAGCGCGTTCGAGAGAGGCCTCCGCCGCGGATGGCCGCATCGCTGCACTTCGCCGTCGACCGGGCGCCGGGCGCGGGCGGGGGTCCAGCCTGCCTGACGCACTTGAAAACAACATCGCGGTTGTTTCGTGACAAGGATGGCTTGATTCCAAGGAGAGTTATTGAAAGTAGTTAGTACATAGACCTTGACTGATTAACTATTCCAAACAAAACAATTCTATTTTATCCGAAAATAATTGAAAAATGTATGTTTGATTTTAGGCTGAAAGACCACATTATAAGATGCCATATATTGCTTTGATTCGGTTTCAAACTTGACATTTAAACTTGATTACACAAACTTAAAACTTGTGAAATGTCGCTACACAACACGGTGCATTCCTGTGGGAATTTTTTTGAAAATGAAATCCTAAGCCGAATATCTTTGTGTTTTACCAGTGGACGGCCTCGGCCTCTCGGTGGACCACGGCGACAGGCCGGTGTCACCGCCCGACGTGCGCAACCGAAGCGCCCGGGTCCCGGGTGGCCCGGGGGGGGGGGTCCACGCGGAGGATCAGGAGGACCACGATCAGGAGGACAGGCGCGCCGGACGCAGCGCACGGGGCACAAGCCTCCCGGACCCCGTCGCCATACGGACGGGGGAGAGGAACCCGGCGGGCCACAGAACCATGTTTCGACCGCAATTTGGTTAAGAAATGCACTCGGAATGGGTTGAGGCCGGGAGGGGGGGGGGCAAAGCAGAACGCGACAGAGGAACCAAAAGAGCGTGTAATAGAGAGAGAAGGGCAGAGAGAAATTGAGAAGAGAGCAGGAGTTGATCGAGAGAGAGAGACGGGAGGAAGGGGGAAGGGGGGCAGAGAGAGAGATACCACGGAGCGGGAAGGGGAGGGGGGCGGAGCGAAAGAGAAAGAAAGAGAACGAAGGAGAGGGAATGCGCGCCGGGTTCCGGCACCGCGCGCTCCCGCACTAGGCGCATTCCAGCAACGGACCAGAGCGCTGGCGGGGCCCGGCGGGGCGGGGG
>NW_026267186.1:1005792-1009601 GCF_000697945.3 Frankliniella occidentalis | reverse complement strand
TTACAAAAACCATAAACTGTAAAAGGAACATAAATATGACTGTGGGTTTTTCACAAACAACACAAACTTGATGAACAACATATACACCATCAAATAGTTATTTACCGGGGGGCACAGCTCGCGAGTCGAGTCGAGTCGCGTCGCCCGCTGGCTCGCCTCGTGCAGCCCGCGCGGGTAGAGTCTGGCTGGCCTGCGTCTCCGCGCTCTAACGAACAGGCCCAACGTGGTCCCGGTCCCGTGCCACTGTGGACGACTGCAGCAGCACCGAGCCCAGCCCCGGCCGCGGCCCCAGCCCCCAGCCTGCAGCCGGCCCGGTAGCAGCGGCTCGGCTCGGCTCGGCTCGGCCCCGGCGCGGCTCGAAACTCGCTCGGTCGGAGAGGGAATGCAGCCGCGCGGGCCACGGGGAATGGAAGGGGGAAGGGGGCTGCCGCCCCGCCCCGCCCCGCCGTCGCTACTGAGGCCTCCTCTAGATTCCTCCAACTCGACTCACCTGCGGGCAGCGGCTGCTGTCCAAGGACCGGGCTGGGCCGGGCCCCCAGGTCCTGGCGCGGGGCGCAGGGCGCGAGCCTTGCCCCATACCGGGCGCACCGCGGCGGCGGCCGTCCGGTCCTCGCGGCCGCGGACACCGCTGTCCTCAAACTTAAGCACACACTTTAGGCAGTGGCCTTCCCTGGACCTGTCCTCTAAGGGACTCCTCGACTTCCTGTCCTTTCCGGGCGGGGAGGCCCGCGCCTTCCCTTCCCGGTCCGCGTGCGCCCGGCGCGGGGTAGCGGCGGGGGGCGCGTGGCGGCGTGGAGTATCGCCGGAGCCCAACAGGTTGCTGCCGGGCTCGGCTGTCCAATTTGTTTTCGTGTTTTATTCCTATGAGTCCTGTTTTGAGGAATGGGGTAGGCATTCGGTAGATGACACTCAGGTTACATTTTTCTTTAATTCACGTGTGCTCTTGTCACAAATAAAATGACATGTCAGTTATGCCGTATGCTTAGATGTAGACTTAACATATAGAAAGGGGACAGTACTTAGAAAGGCAAGAAATATGATTGGACAGGAACCAGGTTCAAGTTTGCCTTTCTACAAGTTTCATTATTCTACACAGTGGAACTCATCTACTTGCTTTGGTTAAGGTATGAACTTTGAACTTCAACTTCTTTTAAAACCACACAGGACTAAACTCTAAACATTGACAACATAACTTATGTCTTTCTTCGCACAAAGCTAACATGCGCGAAATGGATAAATCAGACACTGAATTTGGTGAAATTCTGAAGCAGTAGTTTGCATAAAACAATCCTTACAACAGTATATATTATGAGTAAATAATCATTGAAAAATAATGTAATCACACTGCAGTCAATACATTAACACAAGGAACAAATGACTTAATCAAGGCAATAATGTGCACCAAAACAACTAAAGAATACATTTGAATTTAAACAGTGAATTTTTGAAGTGCACCGAAGCACGTCTGCTTAACTTAGATTGTTCAAACAAACATTCAGTTGATGGGAAAGAAGGCGGGAGCACTTTACTTATCAGAAGAAATTTGAGCCTAAACCAGTCCATTTAAATTTAATCAGTTCTAGAGTAACCACAAAAATGGTCACACGAACAATACACTTTATACAGTTTGTTCGCTGATAAGTGCAAATTACTGGTTAACCGGGGTCTATGATAGCAGAGTGATCAACATTCTCATTAAAATCAATCAATAGGTAGAAAAATAAATGACTAGAATACTGACTTGCTTAGTTGCTTGTCACATGCTTACATCTAAAATTAAGTAAGACTTAAACAGTAAATACATGATTTGACTTTTCAAAAGCTGCCTTTGTCAAATATCAATTATCAATTGACCAGAATTGGTCAGAGCATATCCTTAACAACCCCAAACAGTCTCATATCCTGCATATCCATCCAGTTAAGTCACATTCAAACACACCCATAAAGTTTTGACTAAGTTTCAGTCAAATTTATACAAAACTCAGTTTCCCTTACAAACAACTTCACCACAATCAGAGACTAGTGAATAAAATTCACTAGCCCACATTTACTACCTCTCAATACCAGCAAAAAGAAGCACAACCAACAAGGGCACTAGGCAACAGCGACAGTAATAAGCATGTTTCTGGAATTTTTTAATACATGTACAAAATTTCATTTTGGTGCAATTTGAGTACTGAGGGTACTGAGACACATTTATTCACAAATTTTCTTCAGTTTTCAAGTTTTTAATTGAATACCTTGGAATGGCTGCTATATAATACTAACTCCAATAATGATAGGAATAAACCTAAAACAGCACAAAGCACATGTTTTGTATTCTTGCCATCTTAAGTAGTCTGAGTGGAATGTTACAGAGCAAAGATAGTACAGGAAATCAGGAAATGACAAGGAATGAAGCTCAGTAAATGCATTGAGACCAACTCTTTAGACCCATATCAGCTGCCAGAAGCCAAACAGGATTTGAACTTAATTCATGGAATGGAGCTTGTCACACAGACACAGTGCAAAAATTACTTTTAATTTTTTTTTTAAAGTACAATAACTTTATAGCAATAAAATTAGGGAGGATTATCAAATTACAGAATTATTTTTCTCTAGATACAATTAAAGAACAGCCTGATGGAAGTCCTTATTAAAAGTGGCATTACCATTAGTAATACTGTTCTGTAAAGTTGGCAACAATACAAATACCCAATTGAAAACAATTTATTGTAAGTACATACCAATTAAACACACTTAAATTATTCACACCTACGTAAACACACAAAAAATATTGAGTGGAGTTCCGGCAAAGCTTTTTTGGACACAAAAAAGGACGTGTTATATAAGTGTCTCATATTCTCCGTCAATGTTGAACGTCGTCCAAAGTTAAGAGTCTTATGACTAAAACACGCACATTTTTAAGTTAGTTTTGAAAGTTATTGTGAGTAGAAGAGAAAATGATAGAATTTTCAAGATGAAATGCCATTGATAAGAGTATAACATGAAACCCACAAAAAAATTAATTGAAATTCAAGTTCTTGAACATAAAATAACCAGTCAAGTAAAATATCAGAGGTAACTGAACTATTTACACATCACAACCAATATACGTTTTTTTAAAAATAAAATACAGTATATTACGTGGAAGAAATCATATGAAACAGTAAAAGATCAACAAGGTCTCCTACTACTCCTCATCTCACAAAAGGAGATCTGAAAGAAGGCAGGAAAAATAAATATATATGAACTATGGACTCCTTTTGCATCATGGGGAAAGATGCTTTACAAAAGCACTGTTTGAACAAGGTAAAATATTACATACATTAACTATCACATTGAAGATACACAAAATTGACTAGAGCAACCAGCATCAACATTTTAGCACTAAGAGATTGAACTAATTCTCGTCAAACGATTGCTCAGTCACAATACATACTGTATGAATGTAAGTGGCGAGGACTGAACTGTTTGGTGAAGGGGTGGGGGGTAAGCGGGAACAAATCAGTAATCAGCCATATGGCTGGTATAGAGGGAAGGAACTCAGTTGCTTTATCAAATAAGCTGTCTTTTCTTCTGCTGGTTGCTGTTTAGAAATATATGTACCTATGTAAAACTGGATTGGTATTTCATGTTTACAAAAACCATAAACTGTAAAAGGAACATAAATATGACTGTGGGTTTTTCACAAACAACACAAACTTGATGAACAACATATACACCATCAAATAGTTATTTACCATATGTACACTTAATATGACTTAGTCATTGTCTTTTGAAAAAAAAAAAAGGCATTACTGTTGAAAATATTTCAAATTCATAAATTA
>NW_026267186.1:1001499-1003425 GCF_000697945.3 Frankliniella occidentalis | reverse complement strand
GGACGGGGACGGGGCACCGGGAGGTGCTGGAGGGGAGTGTTCCGAAGAACAACTTGGCGACCGCTTCAAAGACGCCCTTCTGAGCAACCCCGTCCCGCCCCACCCCACCACCACCCCCTCCCGCAGCCCGCCCGGGGGCGATTCGATGAGCTGCCGCGCGGCTCAAAATGCTTAGAACAGCGGGCAATCTAAAGTCTCTCCGGGCAAAAGAGCGTAGGAGAGGCGGGGCAGGGCGGGGCAGTAGGGCGGACTAGAAAAGCCAGCCTCAATATCGCAGTCATGCTGGCCGATATAACCGGGGGCCGTCGCGAGGCTGCGCCCGGCCTACTCCCGCCTCCCGCTGGATCCCCTGCAGCCGCCACCTCCCGCGGGACCAGGGCGCGGCCAGCCCCCCAGCCCAGGCTCCAGCGACACGACCAGTGACGGGTCTCCTCAAGCCCTTCGCGCGGGCTTATTTCCCAGGGGCCGAGGTCGAACGCTCCAACGTCAGACATGTCAACGAGCTCGTCCCGTCCCGCCGCATGGCTGCCGCATGGCCCCGCGCCGCACCCACAGGACTGTCAAAGCGGTTGTCGCCCAAAGTCGTCACCAAGATTGCCCCCGGCCCCGCGCACCCTTGCAAGGACGAGGACCCCCCTGACCGCCGGGACACGACTCAGCCACGGCCTCGGCACACCAACCACGACACGCCTCGACAGCTAGCGCCTAGCAGCGAGCTACGTAGCTATAGACGCGAGCTAGACTTCGACAAGTAGTGGAAGGATGGTCGCGGTAGACATTTAGCTCGCTTAGCTAGCTCTTTCTAGGCCTCTGCACTGGAAACGCAAGTGTGTAAACGTCGGTAACACTTCTTGTAGGTGAGTGCGCATTCGTGCACTGAAAGTAAAGGTGTGGAATTTTCCTTTTGAATTACACACACGTGAGCTGCATGCGTACGCGAATGGCATATATTCACGCGCCTACAAGTGTGCGGCGTTCACACACTTGGGACTTCATAGTGTACTGGAAAGCTCGCCTAGGACGGCCCTGATCGCCTCTCACTCGCTCACCTTGCAGATCTCGGTGGCCACCAGGAAGCTGAGGCGGCTGAACCACTCCTCGTACGCCTCCTTGCTGCGCGTCTTCCTGAAGCCGCCGCCGTTGGTGGCAGAGGTGATGGCGGGCTCCTCGCCGCCGCCGCTGCTGCCCAGCCCGCGCTCCTTCATAAAGGCCAGCACGAACTCCTCCGGGCCGATGTGCGACAGCCGCTCCAGCTCCACGTGCGTCAGCTGGTGGGCCAGCTTGGTGGGCGTGCGCGCCAGGTCCATGACGTCGCTCTGAAAACAAGACAACAACAACAATCAGGACAAAATATATAAAGAAAGAGTGGCAAGCCGGGGCACTTGTATTTTCTTTTTCAAACTAGGCACACACAAATAGGTACACACACGTACACTCTGTCAATAGTGTACACAATCTACTGACAGTTTTTTTTCAATATTGTTAGTTTTTTTTCTGAGCGAAGCGAGCACTAATTCAGGCTGCGTCGCGTTCAGACGAATGTGACACACAATGGTCCAATGAATGAAACACGTTTCTCGTGGAAACGAATGTGACGTCACATTCCTCAAATAACAGTGTGCCGTGCCGGCGAGCAGGCGTGCCCGACGAGTCTGCATGTGGCGCTCGGCAGGGCGCTCGAGAGGCCGCGTGGCCAGAGGCCCCAGGCTGGTCCAGCCGACTGATTCAGAAAAGCGTTACACCGAGCGATCCCTCTCCAGTGTGACGGCGGTGCCCCATGAGTGCGACAAGAGCGGAGGTATACGTATGCGACCTTAGTGCGAAACAGTCCAACAGGCGGAGAGGGAGGGAGAGGAAGACAGAGGGACGGAGAGAGAGAGAAGAGGGAAAGTGAAAGAGAGGGATGGAGGGAGGGAGAGAGAGAGG
>NW_026267186.1:998418-999750 GCF_000697945.3 Frankliniella occidentalis | reverse complement strand
GGGGGGGGATGGCAAGAAAAAAGGGCGCGAACTGGAGTGAGTGAGTGATTGCCTCCCGCAGGAACATCACAAAAGCATAAGCCGCTCGACACGACCCCACCTGACCCGGCCCCACCCCGCCCGGCCCAATGTGTGACGGTGACGACCGCAGCGGAGGCTTCGCAGCTGCTTAGTGAGGTAGGCTCGAGGCGGCAAAGGTGGCAGACTTGCTGCAGAGGCGGCTGCTTGTCGGGATGGCAGTTCCCCCCCACCCCCTTCCCACGCCCCGGCCGGGGCGCGACCGGCGGCTGCTCCGGGCGAACGAAGGCTTACCATCGCTTCCCCCGCAGGGCTCCTTTGCAAGGCGGGGGATTCAAGGGCAAATCCGGGCGGGGCGGGCGGCAGCGTTCTTCAAAGGGCGCCTGAGTTGCGCAAGTACGGCGCACGGCGGCGGTAGGAGGTACAACGGTAAAAAAGACGCCTTGTTTTACGAGGTGAGGCCGCCTCTCTGGTTTTGGAGGGTAAGGGGGGGGGGGACAAGACCCTTCTATTTCGGACCTTGGTCGGGAACGGCAAGGCCGGGTCTGATGGAAATGACGAGGGTCACCTCCTGGACCTGAAAGGTATCCCGCCAGCCCAGCAGAGCGGCGCATCGGGCGAAAAAGCGTAGCCGCGTCGAGGGGGGAATCACGTCAGGGGCAGTGCGCCATTCGTACCGGCCTGAGTGTATGATTCATGAATGCACAGGAAAGTTCGACCGTCATTTTTGCCGTTACGAAGCTGCCAAGTTCAGGTAAGCTCTCATAGCGCCTGGTAGGTAGGCAACATCTTGCATGCAGCGCATGGGTGTGCTGCAGGTTGGCCTACCCTGAGTCTCGCAGGCGCCGAGCTCCTGTAACTTGTCGGATGAATCTGAGCAAAACGGACATGCTTTATAGTCGATGTCTTAGATTCACCCAGAAAAAATGAAACCAGTGCGTGCACAGTAGATTGCCACCAACTTTTTTCTACGAAGTTTGTATGAATTTGTGTGTGTCTTCGCTGTTGCTTATTTTAAACGCAATAATTTGGAAAAGTGTGCGCAAATGCGTAATATCGCAGGCAAAAGCGTAAAAAAAGTTTACAACAATTAAGAGTGTAGCAGCCATCATAGCTACCTCAAGCAAGGACGACCATAAAACGGCCGTATAGTGGTTGAGACGCATCCTAATGATGCGTGCTCCACTTCCTGGATCACAACTTTCAGCATCGTTTTGGCCCACTTCAGACCGGAGCCCCGTAACGGCGCACTCTCCCATCCACACAACCCTGCTTTCGCTGAAACTCTCGCGGGCCGGGAAGGGGGAGGGGGGG
>NW_026267186.1:995173-998253 GCF_000697945.3 Frankliniella occidentalis | reverse complement strand
GGATGTACAGCTGTAATTTGCTAAGGCCAGACCGCCCTTGGGCCCAGCCGGGGGTCCGGCTTAAGGGCCTAGCCTGAACCCGTGTAGGAGCCCCCCCGCTCCCCCTGTATGTGAGTGTGTGTGTGTGTGTGTGTGTGCGTGTGTGTGTCGGGCGAGACTTTAGGGTGGCACTAAACGAGGCCGCATATCAAGCCGTGTGCGACGAGGTGCCTGTACGCCTCCACCCCCCCCCCCCCCCTCCTACGTCGTCCTCCCCTGGCCAGCCCAGCACCACAAAGGCGATAAGGTGGAGTGCGCCGGCACCGGCAAACTTGCGCGACAAAATTACGAAACTACACGAAGAAGTTGCTGCAGCAGCAGCAGCAGTATAGGAGCAAAGCGGCCCCAACCAACAAGCTGCAGCCCGCCCCCGCCCCGTGGCAGGTCTTGCGCAGCTTGCAGTCTGCTGCGTTGGCTGCACAACGTACAGGCCCTTTCCTTGCTTCCTAAACCCCCCCGTCCCTCCGCCGCACTTCCCCCGACAGTATGCCCCGACAACACTCCCTTCTCCTCCTCTATCTCTCTTTCTTTTTGCTCCCAGTCAGAAAATTGCGGCTTAAACGCTCGGCCCTAACCCGCAGCCGGCTGCCCCCCCCCCTCCTCCTCCTCCTCCTCCTCCTCCATCTTTCCCCTCCACCGGACCAGGTGCGGTCCAAACCAAATAATGAGCAGCTTGTTGACTCGACGGACCTACTACCCCCACGGGAGGGGGTAAAGCAAACACTCTAATACTCTCTACCGCCACGGTCTCTGGACCCCTCACCCCCTCTCGAAATAAAATAAACTTAGCCTCATGCAAAGCGACGCCCAAGTAAAACGCTGCTGTGAGAGCTATTACTAGAGAGAGATAATTATCCAGAAATTCTTCTGCAAACTACTTCAGGCACAGCCGGGTTAGTGTCCAACTTGTTCTTTGCCATTTGTAGATCTGAGTTACCCACAGTTTTATAATCAGGGAAAGATACTGTAAACACCAACCAGAGAGCTCGGACTTTCGGCGCTTGCCGCCTGCCTGCGTCGCTCGTGAACCAACCAGGCAAGGACGCCTGACCAAGTGAATACGTGGTGGTAGGGGAGGTTCGATGAGCTGCCTAACATTCGAGGCGGCATAGCCGGTACACTACTCTCCGCCACGCCCTGGCCTGGGCCGAGTGAGCTACGCTCTGCCACGCTGCAAAACGAAAGGGCGGCCCGCCCAACCAGCGCGCTCAGACGACGGCCGGCTG
The DNA here is from genome assembly GCF_000697945.3 of Frankliniella occidentalis. Classification (NCBI taxonomy): domain Eukaryota; kingdom Metazoa; phylum Arthropoda; class Insecta; order Thysanoptera; family Thripidae; genus Frankliniella; species Frankliniella occidentalis. Next base: position 996,988 of record NW_026267186.1, on the reverse strand, counting down.
GCTGGGCAGGCGGAGTGTCGGGCGGGCGGCAATCATTTCATACTCTAACACCAACCTGGCGAACAATTATTTTTGTAACGCTGTCAAAATAGTCGTAGGTATACGAGGAAATTTTCTATAATGTAGGTCGTAAAATCACAATTTGAAATTGTCAATTTACAAGCACTTAGTCGAATCAGAATTGATCGACGAGTAAGAATAGGCTGTCGCAAATTTGCAACATGTCTTGTAACTAAAAATTACAACAAAAATTTACGAGGATATTTTTCACAGTTTAATGAAAAGAAATTCCTTTGCAAAGGCTTGCAAAGAGCCAAAATCCTTAGCAGTGTATAGAAACGCCCGTGATGCTGCCGTCTGAATATTCGGCGATGGAAAAACAGAAAGAATCCACCGTTTCACATCTCGCAAGACTTTCCATTATAACGTTGCCGTTTACTTTGCTTTTATACACCATTTTTCTCTGTGAGGGATCGATCGCTCGCCTGGTACTGCTGCTGCGCCCCTTCTCTCCGGCCGGGCCAGACGGGGACACCGGGGTCATCGTCCAAACTACTGGTAGCGACGAGGCCGACAGAGAGAGAGACAGAGAGGGAGAGAGACAGAGACAAAGACACACACACACACAGAGAGAGAGAGAGAGAGAGAGAGAGAGAGAGAGAGAGAGAGAGAGAGAGCGAGAGAGAGAGAGAGAGAGAGAAGGACCCGAGGTGCGACCGAAGCCTGGTCTAGTTACCTCCCCTCACCACACACAGCTCGGCCTGCTACTTCTTCTCCCTCGCCACGGCTATCATCATACCCCCCCCCGTTCCTCTCCCCTGCTACACACCCCTACAACACGTCCTTAAAAAAAAGACACACACAAACAAACAACAAAACAACACTTGGAAGGTTCGCGACGCACCGGACATGTTGTATACTGCGAATTTACGACAAGTAGAGCGGACATGCCGACCACCACCATCCCCCCCCCTCTCTCTCTCTCTCTCTCTCCATCGTCCGTCGGATGGACCGTAATTCGCCAGATGAGGGTTCCATTACTCTGCGATATGCGCCGTCATAAAACGGTAGGGAATCCAAATGGAGCCAAGAGGAGCAAACATGTGAAGAGTGCGACGTATAGGAGAGGGAGAGAGAGGGAGAGAGGGATGGAGAGGGGGAAGGGAGGGTGAGGCACGGGGGAAAGGGAGGGAAAAAAAAACGACTGCAGGTCGAAAGAGAAAGCAGGGAGCAGGAGCGAGAACCAATGCACGGGTGCGGTACAGGACGAGCCCCGGGATGAGCGCTAGGACCGATCAGAACACATCAGAGAGACATGGCCGGTGAGGCCACGGCTGTGAACAAATATTTGGAGGCATCAGGAACATTTTCAATAGTTTCTATGACAAAATGAAATTGAAAGTAATTGAACGAGCGTTTGGAGATACGCCTATTAGTATGCACCATGTATAGCAAAACAGTACGATGTGCATGCCAGTTTTTTTTTTAGTGTAGGAATGAAAACCTACAGCGCCTAATTGATAATAATAAAGCAGTGAGGAGTAAGTTAAAAACACACGAAAACAATGTCTTTATCCAAATAGCAAAGCAGGGCTTCCTTCTTTATTTACCGAAGATGACTACCACCACCACCACCACCGGCCTATACCAACACTAGCGGGGTGTACGGACAGGCTGGGGCAGATGGAGCACAACTTGCGACCAAAAACACAGGCAGAGAGGGTGGGCGTACGGAGTGTGGAGGAAATCGGAGGATGATAGGGCAGGGTGAAAGGGGTGAGGGTGGTGGTGTGGATGCGGGGAGGGTGTGGATGT
>NW_026267186.1:989657-995123 GCF_000697945.3 Frankliniella occidentalis | reverse complement strand
CAAATACACTTAGGCGCACACCTTCGTAAATCGTTTCCACTACGTCTTTCAAAAATTCGTAGAAATTCCCGAACAAACCCTCTCTGTTGTGACGATTGGAGGGAGTTCGGTTGCCTCATTGAAATTTTTGGGATGCACCACTCAAACACGTTTCGTGTCGAGGAAGAAACCGTTTGGATTTTTACTTAAAAATGTTTGTTGCTTGGAACCAAACCTTTCGTAGACTGCTAACGGGTCGGATCGATCAAATGAACTTCAGTGCCAGCATCTAAACATTTTTCTCAGTGCAGGGCTTCTATGTTTTCATATTTTTAGATTGTGTCAGAAGAGATATAGACAAAAGAGACAGAGGGAAATTGGCGAAAAACGGGTGTGAAATTTTAGCCAGAGGAGAAGAAAAGAGGGGTGCGAGGAGTAGGGAGGGAGTCCGAATGGAAATGAGAGAGCGGGGCGGGGGAGGGGCGGGGTGCGAGACGGAGCGAGAGAGAGCGACGATATCCATGTGGAGCTTTCTCAACAAGGCGATGTAGTACACTGGCGTGTTCGTCACGTATTGGCCAGCGAGGCAGAGCGTGGCGGTGCGGGCAGTACAGTGTACAGTCCGCTCCGTTGCGTGGGACTCAAGTGCAGGGGACGCGACGCCTAGAGGTCACCGTGGCGCTCCTCGGCGCGTGCGCGTCTCAAATTGGAACGGCGTGCGCGGCCCCCGAGTGCTTCGCAGAACTGGACGCTCTCCGCGGGGGACACGCACTAGGACGAGGAACCGCCACGGCCCCAGCAGCGGCCTCTAGCGCCAGGATCCTTAGTGTGAGGTAAAGCGGATGTGGATGAGACAGAGAGGGAGAGAGGGAGGGAGAGGGAGGGAGAGAGAGGGAGGGAGAGAGAGAGAGAGAGAGAGAGAGAGAGAGAGAGAGCAAAAAGGCGAGCGAGAGAGCACGGGTCGGAATAAGCACCCCCGAGGCCGTGCGTTAAGCCCCGTTTCATTTGCGCAGCGACGGGAAGGTTATGAGTTCGGGCGGCAAACATTCCGTTCGTTTCGGGGGGAAAAGATATCCACTGGAGGAGGAGAGGCAACCGCCCCCCCCCCTCCCCCCTCGTCTCTATCCTCCGGTATGAGTGTTGACATCGCGACTGAAGGGGAATATGATGGGCGGCGCAAGAAAGGCGGATGCGGGGAGGTGAGTTGAGCGCGAATAAAACCACGGCAGACGGCCTGTTTTCGAAGTTGCCTCTGCTGGTTACCAAGCAGTTGTGAAAAAAACGTTAACTCCTGTTAACTCCGAAACAAACCCAGAGTGAGGGAAACTTCATGTCGCCTAACGTGTTATAGGAACTTTAAAGGCATGTACAATTTAAATTCTTGATGCGTCTTTTTGCATGGTGTCTTTGTGCGTTATCGGCCCATATGGTCTGCTGATATCAGAAATGAGATTAAGGAACGCACTAGGAAAATATTGCACGATAACGTAAATGCGATCACAGAAATCGCACAGACAGAATGTCCAACGTTGGGGTGTGACGTGTGTCACGCTTGTCCTGTGCCCGCCTTGCACCCGCCCCGAGCCCGCCCCGCCCGTCACCTTCGTATTTCCCCTGTACTTATCCCTGTCCGCCATTTAGAGAGCCCGCTTCGCGATGTAAGCCCGCGATAGGCGCGACGGCGAGGGGCAGTCCCATACATGGCTTGATGAGACAAAACGGTTTCATTTTATACTCTTTTCGATGAGACAATTATTTTCTGAGATATAGCCGAAAAACGTCGTTTTTTTTAGCTCCCCCTCCCCCCAAAAAGAAAAAAAACAACAACTCAGTTTTTCACCATACTTTGAAGAAGCTCGTCGGAAGGCTGAAAGGGCCGAACAGCGCCTCGCAAAGAGGGCCGAGAAGGAGGCCGAGAGGCAAAGCCAGGCTGCAGGGACCCGTAAGAGTGTCAACGGTAAAAAAAAATAAGTTCTAGAATTAACAGCAAATCCCTGTTCACTGACTCCGTGTTGTTGTAGAACAGCAAAAGTTGTTCAGGGAAAACAAAAGGTGTTCAGGCGAACAACAAAAGAATTGTCCATTTACAATAAAAGTTGTTCAGGAACGACGAAAGTTGTTCAGGAACGACGAAAGTTGTTCAGGAACGACGAAAGTTGTTCAGAAACAACAAATGTTGTTGAAGAACAGCAAAAGTTGTTTAGGAACAGAATAGCTGTTTGGGTGATTCCACGATAGTGTGCCGTTAAATTAAGTAACACACTGTTCTTAAATTTAGGGTGTCATTAAGTTTCATGACAACTATATTAAAATTAATGCTCACTGCAAAATAAAATTTCAACCATCTCTTTAGCAGTGCTGTGTTACGCTTGTCTTTTCAGTGGTCGTGGTGACTGGGCTTGCGCCCGCCCCAAGCCCGCCCCGCCCGTCACCTCAGCACCACCTCCATACTTACTCGTTTCGGCCATTTAAGAGCGCTCCGCTTCGAGATGTAAGCCCGCGATAGGCGCGCGCGGCGAGGGCCCCGCAATCGGCACTTGTCGCGGGCTGGTTCGTAAAGACTTCAGAAGCACTAACGAGAGCCACATGAAAGACTTTGGGCGGCTCGGAGGAGCGTCGCGCCAGTGCAACCCGAGACCCGCCGCAATGGAGGCCGCCCTCCTCGCCCTGTGCCTCTTCTGCTGCGCGGCGCCCGTGGTGCGGGCCGGCCTGCCCGTCGTGGACTCGGCCGCGGCCCCCGCGGCCAGGAGCGCCGCGGCGCTGCTCACGCCCTTCATGGCACCCCAGAAGGCGACGCTCGTCGTGACGGGCGGGACTCGCTGGACCGGCGCCTTCCTCCGGGAGCTGTCCGCCGACATCCCCAGGGTGCTGGACTCGAACGCCTTCGCGATGAGCACCCGTCACCGTCACCGCACAGACCCGCGGCTCGACCTCGTCCTCCAGGCCACTCACCGCGCGCACCTGTTCCACACGGAGGACCTGGAGACACTGCTGTCCGCCGTGAGGACGCGAGACCCCACGCGGCTGGTCAGAACCATCTTCTGGGCGGACGTGGCCAGCCCCCGGGGCGAGGTGCTCAGGCAAGTGTCGCAGACGCGCCCGTGGCTGGGGGATATGCAGTACGCCCTGGCGCTCACGGCCCCCGACGGCAGCACCGCCCTCTACAACCTGACCTGCACGACTGAGATCACCTGCAGCCGCGGGGAGATGGTCATCACCGAGACGGACTCGTGGTCGCCGGTCGCGCAGCGCTGGCGCCGGGGCGGTCGAGTCTTCCACGAGTTTTGCGGTCCTGCCTGGCGTCAGACCAAGGTCCCCACCGTGTTCATGATTGGCAGAAAATCATTGATTACAACATCGGTCTTGGAGCTGACGAAGAGCGTCATACACTTGGCCGGTCAAGGTGCAGATGCAGCCGTGGTTTACTTCACAGATACCCACAGTATGAGCACCGCGTTGACGGAATGTGCTCTCGGCGCTGCCCTCACGGACCTGCCGCTTTTGGTTATCGGGAGGTCAGACGAGACTACCAAAATCGTCGAGATGGGGCGGCTTCACGTCGGCGTCATCGTGCCCGCGGGCCTCGGCCCCAGTGTCAGGTTCCTGGAGACGGTCACGGTCGAGTTCTCTGCGATGCTGTGGTGCGCCACGGGGCTGGCCACCCTGTGCACGGTGGTGTTCTTTCGGTGCGCCAGGACACGGGACGTCGGTGGCGCGGTGCTGCAGGCGCTGGCTCCGCTGCTGGGACAGCCGCCCCCGCCGCCCGCCCCGCCCCGGCCGATGCTAGCCGCCTGGCTGCTCGCCTGCGTCGTGCTGACCGCCGCCTACCAGGGCCTGCTGCTAGGCAGGCTTTCCTCGGCCGTCCCTCGGCGCGACCTGGGCAGCTTGCGTGAGGTCAAGGACAGCGGGCTGCGCTTGCTTGTCCTGGGACAGCTGTCAGTCAGCATTGCGCTGTCAGACAGTCCGACCAACCGCACGCAGTTCGTGACGAGCGAGCAGGTCGAGGCGACCATCGACGTGATCGCCACCGCCCGGAACTGCGCCCTCGTCACCTACCTGGACCACTACGCCATCCAAGCCCTGCGGCGCCACAACTTGCCGCTCAAGAAGCTGCACCTCATCCCGCTGAGACACTCCGCCGTCAAGGTGATCGGGGTTTCGACGAGGGGGTCGCCGCTGGAGCGGCCCATGGTCACGGCGCTGGCGCGCATTGAGGCGGCGGGGCTGCGGGCGCACTGGCGCCGCGCGGAGCACGCCCGGGAGAACGCCCGCTACGCCAGGAAGCTGGCGTTGCTGCAGGGCCCGCGGCCGCTGACGCTGTTCCAGCTGGGGGAAGCCTTCGTCGTGCTGTGGGTGGGCCATGCCGTGGGCTTTGCCGCCTTCGCCCTCGAGGCGCTGTGGGCTTGGCACGCCCACAAGGGGAAGGTGTTGCCCGACCGCTCAAGTCACCAGGGCCGGTAAAGGGAGGCTTATACTACCAATCATTTAGTGGGCCAATGTCTTTGCACCATTGATTGTGCCGTTATTTTGTGCATCATTTACGGGGCCGTTTGTTTGCACCTTTTGTAGTCGAAGACGCGCACGTAAGGCGCAAAGGCGCGCCACGAGGAATTTGTTCTGCCTTTAATAGCCACAAGCTGTAGAAAAATAGTAGCTAGGAGTGGCAACACTAATTCGCACAGAAAAATATGTATTCACGCGACAGCAAATAAAATTGTCAAAATATCGCTCTATTTACCGTGCGTTTTTTATTTATAATGTTTATCCCGCCAACTCCCAAACTCAAAACCAATAAAACAATACGCCGACTGGTTTACAATTTGAATCATCAGCCTTCATAACATACACCTACAAACTTCAACGGAATTAGAAACAGAATTACGGAATTAACAGTGGATGGTTCGGCGTTTCATGTGCCACTTTTCACTTTGAAAATATGCTTATATATCTTTCATACACGAACCTTACTGAACTTCCGGCGCTGATCACAAGTCGACACTAGTTAAACAAGTGTGCAAAGTGTAAACGTTTGGAAGGTGTGCAAATTCTGCACACTTAATTACCCACTGGTCTTAGTGCTTAATACAGGAAGCACATAAACTAGTGTCAAAAGTTGCAAACCAGGTGATATGCAGGGGTTTGGGCATTTGCGAAGTGTGCAGAGTTTGCACACTTCGTGTTGTTAAGTTTAAGTTCGACATCAGGAAGTGCGCAAAGTTGCAAAGTGCAACTTTCTACGGCCAATAGCGAGAAACATAAAAGGGAAATTCCATATAATGCCTCAGGAACATTAGACAAAATAAGGCTTTGTGCTGCGAACAGGGTGTTCTGCTAGGCGAGGTGTCATGGGCGCGCAACCGCAGCAGCCGCCAGGTGAGAGGGACGTCCATCACTTTGGGCGCTGCATCCCGACCACCTGCGCCAAGCCTCAGCCCGGCCCGCTAGCAACGCTTCCCTCCCAATTAGTTGTAGGAGCGAGGGTCGAGC
>NW_026267186.1:988113-989254 GCF_000697945.3 Frankliniella occidentalis | reverse complement strand
GGGAAAAGTGAAAAGCACGGGGAGAGAAGGCGAGAGAGAGAATGGAGGGGGGAGCGAGAGAGAGAAAGCCTAGCCTCTCCCCCCGCCTTCGCAAGAACCCGACACCCGAGCTACGACTTCGCCCCATTCTCCTCAACCTTTCCATCACTATCTGGCAAAAACACAAATCCTATTGGATGTTTCAATAGACCCCCCCTCCCCTTCCTCGCGTTAAAATGGATCGCTACATTTATTACTGCTTTTAAAAAGAAAAAAACTCTTACGACGCTCTGGTGATTGTAAAGCAAAGACTAAAAGGGGTGTTAAAGTGGTTCGCTAACCGCCAGATTCGCACCCCACCACAAAGCGGAAAAAAATTAACTTTTCATATTTCCGCGAGGACGATAAGTTTTAATTTTGCGCTGTTTTCGAGGGGCGTGAAAGAGGGGGGAGGGGGCTAATACCCACCCCCTCCTCCAGCCGCGGCCGTGGCGTCTGGGCAGAGCCAGCTGCCAGCACGATGCCTGCCCACAGACTGATGCGGGGGTTTTAGCCGCGTCAAAACTTTTCGTCATCTCTAATGAATTGGGCGGTCAGGGCGGCGAATCCCGTGGCGAGGCAGGGCGGGGCGTGGAGTGGCGGGGCGTGGAGCAGTGGGGCGCGATGGGGCGCGGTGGAGCGTGTCCCCTGGGGAACCAACATGCGGCACCGCTAACTATGTCAAACAAACACCGCAGGTGACTCGGTGATGGGTGGTACTGATAACAATAAAGAAAACAATTACCAATTAAAATATATTGACAACGTGGCAGCGTGTGCAGTCAGTGTGTGACAGTAGCGCGTAACGCAACTGACACAACATGTAGCCTCAATTTTTTTTAAAGAAAAGAATGGTGATCTAAGAATAATTTACTGTAATTCAACACTGTGGCGATTGTGACGTGTACCACAATGGTTAGAGTACCTACCGTCTCACGTTCACGTTAGATATGAAGTGACAACGTGACATACAGCAGAGGTGTGACTAACGTGACATGTTGGGTAACGCCACAGCGTTGGATTATCAGTAAAGGACTGAACCATGCTGTTTTTAACAACAACAGAAATTGAGCAGAGCAGACTTCGAAGTTGACGGTGTACGTACGGCGTTATCACCATCCCC
>NW_026267186.1:979706-988063 GCF_000697945.3 Frankliniella occidentalis | reverse complement strand
CACACACATGGAAGCCGAGGCCAAGGGGCCCGAGCGGCGCGTGACACGCCTGCCTGCCCGCAGGCCTCGGCCGCCCAGGCCTACCGGGACGAGGCGAAACAGAATAGCTAAGCGTGCCGTGCATTCCAACGCTGTTCGTTGGCACCCTGTCGCCGCTGCAGCAGCTGCCCCCCACCCCCTGCAGCTTCCCCACCTGCCGCGCAGCTGCCGCAGCTGGCGCCGCCGGTGGCAGCGGGATGCAGAGCAGGAAGCTGTAGTGCAAAAGGGCTAAACCGGGCTAAACAACTTTCCGGCCCGACGGCACGGCAGCTCGTGTGGCTGGGTGAGAGATAGAGAGGGAGAGGGTGAGGGAGAGAGGGAGAGGGAGAGAGGGACAGAAAAAGGGAGAGAAAGGAGAGAGAGAGAGACAGAGGGGGACAAACAGAGAGACGATGACGTATAAAATGAATGAAAAAGAGACAGATGGATATTGTTGCTGTCAGCGACTACTGGTGGAGGTGGAAATGCAAAGGGCGGGGTATGCAGGGCAGAGAGGAGGGGGGGGGGTGTCGACGTGACTCAGGGGTGCAGGCCGGGGTAAAGGAAGCAGCGTTTTAGCAGCAGGCGATGGAGGTAGGAGGCGCCAGGCTGCTTGGAGGAGGCATGTCTGTGTAACCAGGTTTGTCAGGGAAGCGAGGTAGGAAAAAGGGGGGGAGAGGAGAGAGGCGGGAGAGGGAGAGAGAAAGGAAAAGAAAGGGTGGGGGGCAAAAGAGGGATAGGGGAGGGCCCCGGGGGAAGCTCGCATTTTGTCCGCCCTGCGTCCTGTACGACCCGGGGTACTCCCGGAGCGTGGATGGGGGAGCGCCTGCAGGGTGTGCTGGCCCGGCGCGCCGCCACGCCCGGCGGGATTGCCTACCCGGCCGTCGGCGGGCGCCTGCAGGAGGCGGCGCGAACACTGAAGTACAACGGGTGCAGCGGCGCGCACGCCCGTGGTGTGAGGTAGGTGTAAGGTAAGATGTAAGGTGTGAGTAAGGTAAACCAGCCGGCACCGGGGGCGTGCACCGAAACACTTGGTACAAAGGCAATCGGAACTTTCGCATAGAAAAGGGGTGCCTTTAATCGACACTATGATGTACCTTTTTGCCCATTTATGTAAAAGTAGTACGCTCAGGTGAGGTGCGACTTTTCTCGATCGGAAGGAAACATGGCCCTGGCTCAGCCCGGCAGCCTGGGCTCCTGCCCTGCCCTGCACTCCGGCGGCGTACAACAGCGCGGCCACGGCGCCGTCCCTGACCCAAGCGGGCTGGGGCGGACTGGGCGGGGGACTGCAGGGGTGTGCCTCAAAGTGTACGTCCGGGGGCTTAGGGCGAGCCGTTTGTCTCGGTGTCGCAAAGGTTCATTCCATACATCACTCGTCTCTCTCCCGCCCCCCTTTTCTCTTGGCCTCCTCCAGGTCCCAGCGCCGTTTTCTGTCTGTCCGCCCCTGTCCCGCCCGCGCCCGCAGCACGACGGTCCCCCCGGTCACCCCAAAGAGAAGAAATTATTATTATTAGGAGTAAGGGGCGAGCGTTTACACAGAACGGGAGGCACCCTTTCACACTTTTGCAGTGAAGGGATAAAAGGTGCGGCTTTAACACCGTTCAAGACGGCTCAAGGCACTAAAGCGTTGGCACCTTTGTATAGCACCCTTGTTTTCCCCCCGTCTGCACGCCCGGAAGGTACATCCGGTGCCACAGCGTGTTGTAACGTTCAGCCACGGCGAAAATAGTTGTAGTTTAAAAATTCCTGGAGCGTGCCCGTAAAATTACAATTTGAATAAAATGTACAATTACAAGCTGTGCGAATCGACTTGGAATTTATCGACCGACGATCAAAAATGGTCTGTTGCAAATTATTTGCAACATAAATTATGTAAAAAACAAATAAATTCCAGCAAACGTAACGAGGGTAATTTTCAGAGTGTTGTATCGTTTAGGACCCCTGCTCCTGCCCCACCTTCATCTCTGGCTCGCAGCAGTGCTGTGAGGAGGGAGACGACGGCGATCAGCTTACTGAAAGAAAAGCAAGTGGCAAATGGCCCGCAGTGTCCTCCCCCCCCCCTCTTTTCTAGCTTCGCGGCAAACCTTTCAGCGGGGCTCGCCGGGAATGGGGGTGGGGCGGGGGGCTAGGCAGGTGTGGTGGCCGACTAATGAAGATTAAAAACCGGACACCAGAGGCAAAGAAAAGAAGAAAACATATAAAATGAAATAAAAACCGGACTGAGAGGTACTGTACACGGCCGTGGCGGGACGCACGAGCGCTGTATAATCATTCTTCTCATCTCATCTTCCTTTTCATACGATAAAACCCCTGAAATACGATACAAACAAAGGTGCCCTTGTAAAGGCACTGACCCTTAATACCTTGTTGAGCCTAGCACGCGTTAACTTTGTTACTTCAGTCAAAACACGTTTAAAAGACGAGGAACTGAAAGAATAAGGTCTGTCAAACAGTTAAAGAAAATATTTTTTTAAGAGACTTTTTTTAAGAGACCCACGACACAACGTTCGAGTGTGTTTTTACCGAATGCAGGCGAGGGGTGGGGGAGGGGGACCAACAGGATTTAGCACACAATGCGAGTTCCAGGGGAAGGTTAGAGGAGGGGTGCGGAAGGGGGGGGGGGGATTCCGGATGAACGAATGGATTCCATACAAACAGGACAAAACAGAAGTGTGCCCTCGTAGCTGAGCGGGGTGCCGCGCCGCGCGAGTGGTGTTGTGCCAACAACTGCTTCGCAATTTACATGTAAATGTCCGCGCTGGCCGCCCCGCCCCGCCACACCCGTGTCCAAAGCAGTGAATAAATGTATTCGCGGTATCGAGCAGTCGAGCAGCTACGCTTTTCAATGGGTGGTACGCCGCAAAAAATATTAAAAAAAAAACTGATACACATCGTGAAAAGAAAGTCTCCTCCGTGCTTTGCCTACGCATCTCCCCCATTCCCCCCCGCTCTCTTTCACCCACCACCTCGCCTCCTGCCACTGCACTGGAAAAACTTAGGGGCTAAGTCACCTTTACAAGATTTGGTTCCTTTATGAAAGGAATATTAAAACTGCCAACAGTGATAATTTAAGTGTTCAACAGGCGTGCACAAGCAAGTGTTCAACACTATGTTCTACACTTTCAAGTGATAAGCTAAATATTTGAATATTTTTAGGTGTTCTACAGTAAATTTGAACACTTTCAAGTGTCCTTTAAAGGGGCATGGTGGGGTGAACCCCGGTGTTGAACACTTCTAAAAGTTTAACTTTACTGTTAAACACTTTATAGTATTCAAATATCCAGTTACACACTTGAACGGGTACAACATAGTGTTAAGCACTTGAATGAGCACGCCAGTTGAACACTTTATTTATCAGTAAAAGAGCACTAAATTTTGGCACCTTTATTGCCTTCATACAGAGGCATTAAACTTAAAACCTTTACGGCATCCGTGCTAAGATGCGAGTGCGACTTAGATTTCCCAGAGTGATACTGTTTTCTCTGAAGTAGAGGACTAAGGTCAGGTCAGTCCCGGGAAAGTAGGCCAAACCGCAAAACTGCGGCGCGTGCGACTACCCACTCGGTACGTTACGGGGATGTCAGTCATGGTTGACTTGTATGTTCAGGTTTAAATAACCCCCTACCCCTCTTCCCCCTCCCCCACTCCTCTCTCTCACACAACCCCCTCTTTCCTCTCTCGCGGCACATGGTGCGCGTGGGGGCACCGTCAGGCACGGGAACATGGCGGAAAGCAGTCATCTTTCTCTCTTTCTCTCTCTGTCTCTCTCTCTGTCTCTCTCCCACCCTCCCTCCCTCTCACAGCCGATATGTAAATACGGCCTGCCAGGTCTAGTGCGGGTCCAGCAGCGAGAGCAGGGCGGCCGGCGCCGCCTGGGTGGACAGGACACGACCCCCTTCCTCTCCCTCCTTCCCCACCTGGGAGGGGCGCAAGCAACCTGGATGGGGTGCAGGGGCGGCGGTGGGGGGAGAAGGTGGGTGGGGGGGGGTAGCACGACAGAGCAAGAGTAGGAGATTAGATTAAATTCAGCTGTGCGGAAGAGCGGGTGGCGCGGCGGTGGCGGCCGAGTATGGAGCCCCCTCCTCCCTCCTCTCGTCGCCCACCCGCGGACCGCCCCCGGACTACCGCCCCCGGACCACCCGCTTGCCGGCGCGTCCGCACCCCCATCGTCCTCACCCTGCTTGTCGATCCCGTGGTCGCGCCCCGCGTTTCCTCTGCTTTGGGGGAGCGCCGAATACCGCAATAAATGCTATGGCTTTCTGCGGGTTTCCCCGGATCTCCCTGCTCAGTTCCTCGGTGTTTGAATCGCCGGAATGATGTGTCTCTTTAGAAATGAGAGGGCGGAATTCGTCATCATGCCCAATAAAAGCGATGTTCGTCATGGTCACTCCATTTAATTCCGTGAGTTCAACGTGGGCAAGGTACACACGTTATATACAGTGTAAATGCACACGTTTCCTCTATTTCCTTTGAGACGGATGACTTTGGGAAGTGGACGACATTTTCAGTTTCCTCATTAAAAGCGCCTTCAAATGAGCTTCCATGTGTTCCAACGTTACCAAAATATCCGAAAGAATGAAGAAATTCATTACATGCTAATGAAGTTTCACAATACGCAATGAAAAAGTTATAAAATATCATTACGAAAATCTAATGAAAATAGCTACACAACATGTAATGAAAATGTAATGAAATATTTTTAACAGTGGCTAAACTACTTGAGTTAGGATAGAACTAGACGTGTCTACCGATTCAGCAGATTTGTTCGCTTCAGAAATCACGTGTAGCAGAATTGCAACTGTACAGGTAATTTTAAAAAGTTGACGCGTTTATAGCAAATTCGAGTTCCGTATTGAGTCCGTGCGTAACGACACTGCGCACGGCCAGCCTCTCTGAAATTGCCCTTTGAAACATTGTTCCTGTAATTTACTTACCAGTAGTTGAACAACAACGAGGCAGACCACGCAATACGTGAAATTCCGACCAGCAGTAAAGACTTTACATTCTGTTTCATCCCGGCGAACAGGTCGTGAGTGGCCAGGCGGGGCAGAGAGTTGGGCCTAGACCCCCCCCCCCCCTCCAGACACTAAAGTAGCTTTGCTTTCGTCGAGCTTCCTTGCAGATCCTGTATAACAGCGGTTGCTACCGACGACCCGCCAGCCCCATACCCCTGCCCGAGCCCCTGCCATTTCTCCATTTCTAAGACTTCTTATGTTACCCCCCCCCCGCAAAAAATACCAAGCATGAAATAAAAAGGCCGACTTTTGCTGCTACGTGTTACAGAACGCCCGCATAAACAAAACGACACATTTTTCCTCCTTTTTAAGAGCTTCCGGTTCACCTCCGGCACAAACGAATACAAACAACAAAATGCCTCCCCCAGCCCTCGCCGCCTCTTGTTTGTCTAACGAATATGACAATTACACCTCTTCTTTACGGCAGGGAAAGAAAAAGGAAAACAGAAGGACGTCAGAGAGGCGCGCGTTCCGGGATGTAAAGTAGGGCAGGTCCACAAAGGTAAGCCCCCCCCCCCCCTCCACCGTTACCGGCAGGTGGCGGCAACTTCACGATCCGATACAAAGAGGAAAACAACATCAGATATTTCCCGAATCTGCTATATAAAAAGCTTCGAAGCAATCGTTCCATTGTTCGTTACCAATTGCGTTCTACGCAGAGAAAGGACAAGACAGGTTATTTCGTATACCTATGCGGCTTTGATTGGTGAAGACGGCTATTCATAGAGGCATGAAAATGTTAACATTGAACATGACAGAGCATCGAATTTCATTATAGCTTCATTATAGCAATTATTGGGTGCCAATAACAAAGACTATTCGATACCCCCTAAGCTAAACTGCTCAGCGACTCAGGGGTGAGCGAACGACCGCTCAGCTCATGGGTGGCTGGGAGCAACCGCCCACGACTGTTTTCAAAGCCCGTTTCTTTATTACCGTTACAAAAGGCAGAGACCCTTAAAAATGCACTAAAATTTACAGTTTTTTAAGGGCATATCAGTGCTATTTTAATGGTGCCCCCGGGTGCCCTAGTAAAGGCAGATTTTGCCCCAGCGGGTGTGTCGGTGGCTCGGAACTGACCAAGTAACCACGAGCAGACGAGCAGCAGCAGGAGGAGGAGGAGGAGGAGGAGGAGGAGGAGAAGGAACGGCAGTGGTGGTGGGCACGTCCGAGCCATAGGCAAGGCCGTCGCCAGCTATACTGCTGGCCGTACGATCCGCGGCCATAAAGGCGTGCTACATGACGCCCCCGCGGGCCTGCTCCGGCGGGACGCACCGCAACTGCTGCTCCTGCTGCTGCTGCTGCTGCTGCTGTTGCTGCAGTTATATGCAGTTATATGCAGTTATATGGCGGACACGCGCACACTTTGTCTCGGCGATGTACGGCCAAAGAGAAACCGATAAAAAGCAGAGCATCGTCGGCACAAAGACAAAAATAGATTTAAAAGTACAAACTACTAACAAGAAAGGTGACACGTTAGTAGTGTCACTTTCCTTTTTGATTTCGTCCCCATTGTGCAGGTCCGCCCCGGTCCGTTTTAACAACCTCGGTCAGGAAGACGCCCGATTGCGCCCTCCGACTCGACCCGACCCCGGCCTTTTAAGGGGTCAGACCCCCGTGGGCGGGCAGGGCAGGGGGGCTCCGGCCGGGCAGGACGCACAACACAACAGCGCCCCACGCCGCTGAACACAATACGGCCCGCTGGGCAACAAGTGGGCGTTGGGGACCTAATTCACCTTCACGACCAACGCTCACCACGCTCTCTCCCCTCAACACGGCAAAAAAAAAAAACACATGTGATGCACAAAAATCAACTCAGCATGTGTGTACGCATTCGTCTCCAAAATTGCAAAAAATACAAATTAAAAAAGCCAGAAAATAAGCTGTCTAAATTTAATTGAACAGGAACGCAAAATACATACACATTTTTTCGCAAAAACGGTTTTGCGGATTTTCTAGCAAAAGCTTACTTGTAGGTTGGTTTCCGCGCGGGCGCTCTACTCAGACCGACAAAAGCCTGGCTACATCAGATCAGACAACATCGCTCTGCTCTCTACCCGCTAGCAGACCATCCACCACAAATCCAAAGATCTTTTGTTTAAAGAAACAAACGACAGTAGCCACTCCGACAAACAATCATCCAATCAATCAGCCAATCAAATCCATTCCGTTATAAACAGACAATCAATCCTCTAGACAACAAAAGCGTTTTGTTAAGCGACAAGTCTGCCTGGCGGGTCCTTACGCGTGCTCCTTGCAGTAGGTAGCAGGGCGTGGCCACAGGCTCCTGGTCCTCCTGCTGAGTCTGTAACAACAAACGCAATCCCCCCGTAACAACAACCACCAAAACCGATGTCACGAATCGGGGCCCACCAAAAACCTTGGATTCACAAAGGAAAAAAGGCACACAAAATAGGGAGGTATTTTTTTCTCTCTTGAGGGTAGAGTCTCTATTCTTATCGCTCCGAACAATCGGCAGGGACACAAGACAGAAGCAGAAGAGGGCCCAGGCGAACTGTCCCCTCCCAAACTTTCACGACGGCGTCCAGGATGGCGATAGCACCGTTCCGTTCCGGGGGTGCGGTGAGGCCGGGCCCCGGGGCGGAGCCGCCCTACCCAGGTGTGGCGACGCTAGGCGAGGCGAGCAGGGCCTTCCCCCAGCCAGTTCTCACAAACAACTTGGAGCAAGGGGTCCTCGCCAAACGACCACCAAGCAAACACCCAGTGAGTGCAAAAAAAAGTCGACTGTTAGAGCAATGTCCATGTTCTTATTCGTGAACGCTGAACTTAGTAAAGGTTGTGTGTGTAGTAAACAGTGTTGGCAAAAAGGAGAGAAGAGAGTTTCTTGGAACAAATATTTCCGCACAATTAACACATCTATACAAACACATGGGAGGGCGTATTTATTATTTTTGGGGAGGGGAATAAGGGAGCGCATCAAAGGGCGAGGGACCAGCTCCAGCAAATGTCTCGGAATGGCAGTCAGTGGCGGACAAAACGCTGTACTGCATTCCTTTTGCAGTTCGGCTGCTGTCTGTTTAATGGTCTGGAATGCCACGCACAACTCTCTCTCTCTTTGTCTCTTTTGTCTATCTCATTGCCAGCAAAAGAGACAATGCTTAATACATATAGTGGAGAGAAGAAGAATAAAACAAGCAGAGGACTTGCCCTTTCGAGGAATAACCCACTCCTCCACCACAGGGGGCCGAATCCGGCCGAATCCACCCACGCGCCTGCCACCTGCCTGGCTAGCCCTTTAGAGACCTGATCCCGATCTGGTATAGCTGCTGCGTGCGTGTGCGTGTGGGAGGGGGTAGGGGGGTG
>NW_026267186.1:979128-979566 GCF_000697945.3 Frankliniella occidentalis | reverse complement strand
CTGACCTGGACCGCCTCCCCGGCCGACCTGCTCGAGTAGTCGATTCAGGAGGCTGACAGCAAGTAGCACTGCCAGCCCAGCAGCGCAGGCGGCCGCCTCCTGCCGGTCAGACCGAGCAGCCAGGCACATTGCGGCCGCCGTTCCGGCAACCACAGCGGCCAGGCAGGCAGGCAGGCAGCGCCCGGTTTATCGTTACTGCCCGTTTGATTTAGGGAGCCAAACCCACATATCAGAAATGGATGAGCTGAGCAGGGACCGTCCTGGCCCGCCTGCCAGCCCCCGTCCGCCTGGTCGCCCGGGGGATGCCGTTCGGGGATAATGGCCCCACCATCACCTGTTTCCGCTCGCGTCACGTTAGTGACGTTACCATGGGGACACGGCCCGACGAAACGCATCGTCACGTGAGGGGGAGAGAGAGGGGGGGGGGGGGAGAGAGAG
>NW_026267186.1:976978-978546 GCF_000697945.3 Frankliniella occidentalis | reverse complement strand
GCCGTGGTGAGTAACTGTAGGTAAAGTCGGCCCCGCTAGACTGCTCGTGGTGCTTTACAGCATATTAAAGACAATATGTGCTGGGGTCTGGGGGCCATCGGACCAAGCTGCATACAGCTATGGCCCTTTTCGTCGTCCCTTAATCGTAAATTTACACAAGAGTTTTCGGGCGTGTAATTGCATTTGAAAGGCATTATTCTCCCTAATGGCAATAACCCGCACCCCGCCGCAGGAATAAAGGTGAACACAGAACAGTTTGATTTACAACGGCGTTGTAACTCATCGAGTCGCAGCAATGAAACGCCCCCCCCCCTGCTCTCTCTCTCTCTCTCTCTCTCTCTCTCTCTCTCTTTGCGACAGCGGCCTGGCGCCAACGATTTGATTGCGAGCGTCGCTACAGTCCTCACAGGCTTGCTGTGCTAGCCGTTCTTGTAATCAGCGAGCGCATTCAAAGAGGCAGAGAAATACAGAGACAGAGAGAGATAGAAAGAGAGCGGCAGAGAGGCAGAGTTACACATAGAGAGAGAGAGAGAGAGAGAGAAAACACGTACGGCGTGCGGGAAAAATTGCTTCGGTACCATAAGCCTGTACATCACCAGCACCATGCCACCACACTCTGTCCCTCTGAAAAATTACGACATCAATCAAAGGTCACACGGACACACAAAAGAACCAGCTGTAGGCAGGGTGATTCGCGTTCGAAATAATACTTTGACGAAGAGTGTGAAAGGAAGAGCATTGTGATGTTCACCCAGTTGTGGGCGTACTTGTTCCCCACCCAGGACGTTTTGAAATTGTGTTACGAAGTCGTTGTCCTGCAGGTGAACTGAAAAATGCCTGCAGAGAACAGGCTCGTAATTCAAACTATGCTTTATCAAGCTTAAGAGGAATCTTACTCCCCGACGCAGACAGATTTTTTTTCGCTTTCTGCTCGCTTTCTATATTTGCGGAGGGTCACGCTGGGTGCGCGTCTTATAAAGTAACAGGTCGCCACGGTTCGGGGAGCTCCCGGGCGTTGGTTCGTTAAGGTTTACCACCGAACTAATAATTTACAATACAGAGACTGAGCTTCACAATGAGCTTGCAAACAATTTAGTTCGTTGACAATCAAAAAAGAATTTGGCTTCTGTGTGTTTGGATGACTTTTTTTCGCGATCGCTGCACCTTTTGCCGCAAAACCGCGCAAAACTCAACTCCTCCCCACGTGTAGGAGAGCCTTTTCCTCCCGCCCCGCCCGGGTCGCCCGCCTCCGGCCGCCCCTGCTTCCGCTGCCGGGGACTCCGGTATGCTGCGACATGGACCGACAAAATCCTCGGCATTCTTGTACTCGTCACGCGGCTGCAGTGCACCAGCCCGCGCCTCGCCCCGCCCCACTCCCTGAGCGCCAGCGGCACGGACCAGCATTCCATTAGTGGCAGTGCTACCTTGTCTTCTTTTCTTCCCTTTCGCCCGGTAGTTTTTCATCGTTTTGCTCTCATCTCATCCCACACCACCCTGCTGGCCTCTTCCTCTCCCCCCATTGCCTCCTTTCTCCTCTCGCCTCCCTCCCTCTTCCTCTCCCCCCCCCC
>NW_026267186.1:972137-976926 GCF_000697945.3 Frankliniella occidentalis | reverse complement strand
TCCGGGAAGTAGTCGCCCGTCGGGATGGCGTGGCGGATGAGCGCCTCGAGCGCGCCCGACACCAGCGTGTCCTCGCGGTACACCATCGTCTGCAAGAAACACCCCCCCCCCTCCTCCACCCCCCACAGAACATCGCCTTAAGAAAAAGCAGTCGACATCCGTCGACACCGTTCTTTCTCACCGTTTGGGTTCTTCTTTTCTACCTCCGCCCGAAATCTGGACCGTCGTGTGATGGTCAGTGGTCAGTACAGTAACCCTGATAAATAAAGTGTTCAACCCCAAGCCTGTCGTGACCAATGAGAAAACTGCAGAAGAGGACAAAAGCACATTTTTTTACGTTAACGCCCCAACCCCCTTTTCCTCTCACACACGCACCTCAACTCGGAAAAAACAAAACAAAACGAAAAAAAAAAGCACAACAACAGCCGCCCGCTGTGATTGGCTGTCGGTCTGGTCCCAACCAATCAGTATCAGAGGCTGGGCGCCCGGCTCACCGGCGCGTAGCGGATCATGACTTATTCAGGATGGCAGGCCGGCACGTGAGTGTAACGGCAGCGGCCGGCAGGCTCAAGACTTTTTAAACATTTTAAAGCTCACATTCGCAGGAGAATCTCAGTGTGAGAAAAACGGCACAGGCCGAGCGATATACAATGCAGAACTCTACACATTAGAGAGCGTGAGCTCAGGAAATGTACCAACGCTGAAACTTTCCAGAGACAATGCGGAAAAACTGACAGCAAACTCTATAGTATAGAGCACAGTCCACCCAAAATTAAAACGAATTTATTTTTAACTCCATCGCGCTCGCCCCCGGCGCTTCTACTCGAAACGCGTAAAAATTAGAATGTAGCTATGTGCGACGTGCGAATCAATTTTAAGTGAGCGATTCTACACTAGTGCGAAAACGAAGATGTGAAAAAGGTGTACATTACTAGGTGACACCACCTACACGGTAAATGAATTTATGCGGATTACTAGGCAACGAAACAAATTGAACTAGTGTAGATTTACAAGCTGAGTCTCTCAAATTTATTTATCATTTTTTAATGTGCTCAAAAATAAAGTTAAGACTTGCTACTTTTCTTTTTTTCCTGCGTGCCGACGTGGTGCTGCAAAAGCGACCCCGTCGTAGAGAAGGGAGGAAAAGTGGCACACAGAAGGGAAGGCCGAGGCGCGTCGGGCCGCGTCCGCCGCGGCGGAAGGCGCGAAGGGCGAATATGTTTCACTTGGTGGAGACAAAGGGTGAGTCACGAGCGTCGCCTTTCCTTTAAGCCCTGGAGCGGCACGTGCGCGGGAAAAGGAGAAGGGGAGGGGGAGAGGGGGGTCCTTTGATAATGATTCACAGCCCAAAAGGACCGCAGGCGGCAGCGGCACTCAATCGGCACACGCCGCGCTCGTATTCAGACATCCCAGTGTGCGACAATCATGACATCACAAATAGAAAACACATTCGGGTGAGTTCTATTCCATTGTTTTAAAACTCTTTTTTTTCACTGCACCTCTGAGAAGAATGAATGCAGCGGGTTGCATAAATAAATTTTTGAACGAATAATTTCACAATCACGGTGAAAAATACGAGTGTTTTTCCATGAATCGTATCGTAAAATTAAACTTTAAAAATTGTAAAAATACTTAGTATCGACTTGGAATTCATCAATTCATCGACGAGCAAGAATCTGGGCTATCGTAAATTTACAGCATATTTTTTGTTCATATTAAATTACAAAATACATCGTAAATTTACAAGGTAATTTTTACGGTGGTGGTTGAACGAATGCCTGATGTACTCACCGCGGTCAGCTCCTCGACCGAGTTGACGTAGCGCACCTCCCCGCAGCGGGTGAGGAACTCCTCGTACGTCTCGACGGCCGTGAGCTTGGCCAGCAGGTCCGTCTGCAGCTCCGACACCTCTCGGCGCACGGCGGGCAGCGCCTCGACCAGCCGCTGCGTGATGTCGATGCACAGCCCCATCATGTGCTCTTCCCTGAAGTCGTAGGGGAACTGGTCGCTCCACTCCCGCAGGAAGCGGAGCACGTTGCGCGCCAGCATCGAGGCCCGCCGTTCGTCCTTGAAAAATGAAATGAAATAAGTTTCTTTTAGACACAGCCAAATAAAATGAGGTTTAGAATTCTTTTCTAAGACAAGAAAAGTATCTGTTTAAAATGTTCTGACACAACCAGAAAAATTATTTTCTTCATTCAGGTAATTTTATACTACAAGTAAACCAGATTAATTTTTTTTCATACGAAGACGATTTTTTCCTTGAAGTAAAAGAACATTTTCTGAATAGAAAGATTACATCACCTAGCGTCAAGAGTAAAATTGACCGTAGGTAAAATGTACATGAAATAAGAAAAGCTTTTTCTCGTTGTATTCACGAATCATTTTACGTCTACCTTATTTTTGTTTGCTACACTGTAAATGCTTGCAAACTATATTCTTTGCAACGTTGCAAAGAATTTGTGAGCATTGTATTGCAAAGAATTAGTTCGTATTGCAAAGAAGTTCTTTGCAAGCTGGCAGAATCCTTGCAAACAATGTGTTTGCATTGCAAAGAAATTGTTTGTAAGCTTGCGAAGAACTAGTTTGTATTACGATGCTTGAAAATTCTTTGCAAGCTGCAAAGAAAATAGTTTGCAATACGAACCTGTTCTTTGCAAGCATTTTGCAGTGTACCATTGTTGCTTTGAGAATCGCCCAGCTTACTCACCTTGCACCTGTCCATGGCCCTGATGACCCGGACGAGCACCTCGTTGAGCGGGACGAAGATCCTGGCGCACAGAATGAAGGCGAACAGGTAGGCGTCCTCCGGGAAGTAGTCGCCCGTCGGGATGGCGTGGCGGATGAGCGCCTCGAGCGCGCCCGACACCAGCGTGTCCTCGCGGTACACCATCGTCTGCAAGAAACAAGGAGAGGTCAGTTCTAGCAGTTCACCACAAAAGTTCCAAAGGCGACTGTAAAAAAATTATGATAAAAACAAAAGACAGACAGAAACTAATAAGTTACGCTGTCAACATTTTCTAAAAAAATTCAACCCAGCAAATTGACGAAGTTTTTTTGAGAGATGATACACACTACGACTAAACATAAGTATAAGTAATGTAAGGTGTCAGCTGAAATAACATGATAAAAGACCTGATCATTACATTTCCAAAGTTCATCTTGATCGAAATGTTTGATTACCACTTGTCGTTTTTATTGACATGATAAGAGGGAGAAAACTGGAAATAATTGAGGGTGCATGTAGCAATTAATTCCCGATGGTTTCAGGAGGGGAGGGGCGTCGGTGCGGTCCCTGATGAGTCTGTATTGTCTGCTCGGGCCGGCCGGCTGTGCTGGGCTTCGCGCGGTGCGGCAGGAAACAAATTGTTGCGCCGGCAGGCAGAGGAGGGTAGGGCAGCGGGCTGAGCCAGGCCAGGCCGCCGCAGCAGCAAACTAGCCACCCTCTAACGGGTCGAGACCCCGAGGCGAGGCGTCCGGACGGCAGCGTGGGCGGCAGCGAGGCAGCGTTAATGACTGGGAGCCAGGCGCACGCAGAAAATAGCCTCATTGAATCAAGGAATTTTTGACTTAAATTTACTGTAAACAGAACGTTTGTGAATGAACAATATATTTTGTAATTTACTCTTGGCAAAAAACGTAGTACATGCACAACATCGCACTCTTGACTGCGTCAATGGATTTCAAGTCCAATTTACAATTGTCAGTTCACTAGAAAAACTAATGTTACCGAGGGAACGTTTCTTGGCGCAACCAAACCATGAAACGTTTAGTGATGCAACATGTTTGTGATGGCCCAATACTTTTGCATGGGGTAGGTTGCATCAGAAAACGTTACCTGGCTTGGTCACATGATGAAACGTTTCTTCAGTAACATCAGTTTTTTAAGTGTTGTAAATGTAGGACACCTTACATGAAAATTTTTCCCGTGCTCGGTGTCTTACAGTGATTCGGTGTCTTACAGTGATTGAAGAATAAGCGAAATCTTACAGAAGTTTAAAGGAAATTCAAGATCTTGAACACAAGAAGAAAAAATTATAATAAATGTTCAAAAAGTTGAGATAAAATAGTCAGTTTTTCAATTTTGGTTAGAATTTCTGTGTTTCGAGTGCGAATGCTTCTGAAAAAAGTAAAAGCGACTTCGCTTCGCTCAAATCTGTGCAGACAGTAATGTCAATGCCCCACACAGATGTGAGCAAAGCAAAGTTGCTGTTTTCAAACGAACCCGTTTCTGCCACACGCGCCGCGCGCGGGGGGCCAGAGCGTGATGTCGCCGCGACCACCTGTTGGAGTGCAATTCCACATTACCTCAGTACCGCCAACAATCGACACTGTGCTCAAGGCCCCGCCCGCCGCCACTTTGTTGAGTGTACCCAAAACAGAGAGCGAAATGAAGTAAATTTCTAAAATGTTACAGCCACCAAGCTTTCTGGTGGTCAACCGAACTTTCTGCGGTGCACACATTCATGCTACCACACCGACATAGTTTCAATCCAGGTACCAGGTGGTCAGTGCCTTGGTCAGAGCAAACACCTCTATGTTCAGTGTTGCGGGTCGGCATACCATTTCATGCTGCAGGGGCCATGACACAATATGGGCTGACGGCATAGGCTAACTTACAACGCATACATCCCGTACAACTGAAAATGTTTACTTCTTTACATTAGGATATATAATTTAGTTTTCATCATCAAGGGTTCGTTTCGCAATTTACACGAAGTGTTAACGTTTTTTTGGTGTTTTTTTTACATTACAAGTTTTCAGAAGCATCCAATCGTTTCTTGTAGTG
>NW_026267186.1:966296-967037 GCF_000697945.3 Frankliniella occidentalis | reverse complement strand
GTGCCTCCCACGATGACGCGCGCATTACTCGCAGAGGGCGACGCGCCCCCTGATCATACCTCTTTGATCGCTGCAACACTCTAAACTTTTAACTAAAAAATTTTCCAGGGAACTTATTTGAGTTTTGTGCTGTTGTATATACTGTCAAGAAAGTCTGTAGTTATTACTAAACGTTATCCTAGTACCGTAATTGTGACACTAGGAAAACGTCTAGCAAAGTTGTATAGAGCAGATCTTTGAAAAAAATTTAGAGTGCACATTGGTTGGAATATTGTGCCACATTTCGTAATACCGTGACGTAGGCCTGCCGTGCACCTCGTCCGTGACGGCAAAGCGAGGCATGTCCCAACGATTCTGACACGGTGACCTCAGCAATGTGACCGGAGCTCTGCACAGCTGCATTACGAGACCGACCCGGACCGACCCTGCTAGGCCACGGTAACGCTACCTCCGAGGATCCTTCCCACCTAGCAGGTGGCCTGGCGCCGCCAGGCGCGGTTTTTTATTTTGTTTTTTTGTTTAATTTCTATTTTGTAAAGGTCGGTGTCAAAGGGCGATTTTGCAGAGCTCTGAATGTGAATTCACTCTTGATTGAAAGCGACCGTTGGAATTGGCGGAGTGATGTCTAGTCTATAAAAAGAAGGGGCGGGGCTTCCAGAGTAACAGCGTCACGTCGCGTCATTACCGAGGCTGGCGATCAGCTCCTCTTGCGTCATGCCTGGTACAGGCAAATCAGCCCTG
>NW_026267186.1:961911-966042 GCF_000697945.3 Frankliniella occidentalis | reverse complement strand
GGGTTCGTTTCGCAATTTACACGAAGTGTTAACGTTTTTTTGGTGTTTTTTTTACATTACAAGTTTTCAGAAGCATCCAATCGTTTCTTGTAGTGGAGTGCCACTATCATTTCACTATTTGCATTCTTAATATCATTTTTTTATCTGTTACAACAGAAATCAAAAGTCGTGGGTCGTATCCATCTCGATATAGTGCGTCTAGAGTATGTGTTTTGGGTTCCAAACCCCTTGTCGTGTTTCCAAGTCAGTAAAAATGAATAGGTAAGAAAGACGCGAATCGAGCGTGTCTTTATTTCTTCAGAAACTCCGATAGGCCCGTTGGGCGAGTGGTCGACCCGGCAGACACCCTACTCAATTAGAGTTTCTTTCTTTTCTTTTTTTTTTCATTCGATACATATGTCTCTCTCGCACGCGCAATTCTATCGAGGCGCACACTTCATCAAGATTCTAACTGAATGCACCCATCACAGACGACGCGCTCCCGTTAGGCAGGCGCGTCATTACTGTCGACAAGTGGCACGACCCGACCAAACGGGGCGATGGCTATCGCTGTCGCACGGCCAGCACGTCGTCGCCAGTCGCCCTCCAGCAGGCCGCCATGCACGTGCTTCTCTGCCTGCTGTGCGCAGCAGTGGCGCGGGCCGCCCTGCCCGTCCCGGACACCGGCGCCAACGCCAAGTGCCTCGCGGACTACCTGTCCCGGTTCCTCACGCCCGCCAAGGCCGGGCTCGTCGTCATGGGCGACGACCGCCACGTCGCCGTCCTCCTCCGGGAGGTCCCCGCAGAGACGCCCAGGTCGCTCGTATTCAACCAGAGCCTCTTGGGCGACCAGCTGCTCTACCGGCTGCAGGCGACCGACGACATCTTCCTTGTGGCCCGGGAGGGCGGCGCCAGCGTCCTCGACTTTGACTACCAGATCCCGCCGGCGCCACGCGTGGTCGTGTGGACCCACAGCCTGGCCGCGGGGCGCGAGCTGGCGCTGACCTCGAGCAGGCTCGGCGCCTTCTGTCTGCCCACGGAGGTGGTGCTGGCCGTGAGCAGCCCCGACGGCGACCTGGGCGTGTACCGCTTGTGGTCGCGCGAGGGCTGCACAAAGCGCCGCCGAGTCATCCGCGCCCGCCTCGTCAACAGGTGCTCGCCTCGGGGACTGCACTGGCAGGGCCGGGACTTCGTCATCTCAAAAATATGCACGAGGCAGCAGACGCTTCGCGAGGAGCCGTCTCTTCGAATCGTGGCTCTGGACGACGGCCACGATGTAGAGCGTTTCCAAACGTTTGTGAGACGAGTCGCGAGGTCGCTGCGCCGCCCCATCAGCCTGCAGTGGCTGTCGCTGGAGCATACATGGAGCATCATGGACGACGCGACGAAGTGCCGTCTCGACGCGATCTTCTCGATCCGCCCTTTCAAAGACTATTTTGCGGGGCACTTCTTCAGCTACGAGATGCAGGACAAGTGCGAGGTCGTGGTGGTGGTTCCGACCGGCGCCAAGCCCCAGGCCTTCCTGCAGGCGGTGACGGTCGAGTTCTCGACGGAGTCCTGGGTCGCCACGGGCCTGGCCGCGCTGGGCGTGGCGGTGACCCTGGCCGCGGCCCTGGCGCTGGGCGGCCGACCAGCCCTGGGGGCCGCGCTGCTCCAGGCCGCAGCGCCGCTGCTCGCCCAGCCTTTCCCCGGCAGGCCCGCGCACCGGCCCCTGGTCGCCGTCTGGCTGCTCATGAGCGGCGTGCTCGTGGCCGCCTACCAGGGTCTCGTGCTGAGGGCGCTGACGGCGCCGCCGCAGGAGATCGACAGCCTGGAGCAGCTGGAGCAGAGCGGGCTCCGCGTCAAGGTCGACGTCGAGCTGCTCGAGGACGTGGGCCACCTGTTCACCGACACACTCGCGTCCCGATTGGAATTCGACGACCTGCTCGACGCCAATGTGATGGCCAAAGCGTTGGTCGATGGACGCAATCACTCGGCGGTCTTTTGCTACGACCACTACCTGCGCAGAGCCCTCGCGCCTTGGCTCGACAGGAAGCGACTGCACCTGTTCAAGCTGGGCGCCGTCAGCAGCAAGTCGCACCTCATGATCACGGCGGGGTCGCCCCTGGAGGAGTCCCTCAGGCGCGTGGTGCAGCGCGCTCGGTCCGCAAGGATGTCGGCCGTGGACGAGTTTGGGAGGTACTGGCGCAGGTCGCCGCCAGAGGCTCACATGCGCCCTCTCAGCACGTACCAGCTGTGGCCGGCGTTCCTTCTGCTGATCATCGGCAACGCCCTCGGCGCGGTAGGCTTTGTGTTAGAGATTTCGCTCCACCCGATGTTTGCCAGAGAACGTATTGTTTTTCCTTTTATCCTCTAGCTTTCTTCCTCGAAATAACTGTTTAACATTGATTTTAAACTGGTCGTGGAAAAAATAGAGGTTCAGACTGGAACGCCCCAGAGGACTTTTGTCTGCCAGAAGATCTTATGCGGGGAGGATCTTTATGTCTTATCGGTTACCCTATACCATGATATTTGTAAAAATTCTGCAATTTTATGCACAACAAAATGCATAAGTGCTAAGTGTGTTCGGTTATTGAGCGGAGCGGTCCCGTCATTTGAACGACCTGCCCTTTCTGAAGGGTATCAAAACATTTTGTACGGCTCCCTTTGCTGCGACACTTTGTAAAAAGAGTTAAGACGACATTTTTCACGGCAGGCCTACATTTTTTAAAGATCTGCCGCCGTTACTACTGGGCTTGCTTCAAGGAGCTTTCACTCTAAACCTTCCATTTGCTGTCTTATCCTCTTGACCAATTCACAAACGGACTCGACCATATTCACGATAAATGGGTTGGCGTCTTTTGACGCCAAAATATTGGCGTCTTATGAAGCCAAATTCTGGCGTCTTATGAAGCCAAATTTTGGCGTTCTATGTCGCCAAATCCTAAAAGACGCCAAATTTCGGCGTCATAAGACGCCAAATTTTGGCGTTCTTTTACTGGACGCCAAGAATTGGCGTCTTATGACGCCAACATTTGGGGTTCTGTGGAGGACGCCAATATTTTGGCGTCATAAGACGCCAACCCATTTACAGTGAATTTGTTTTACGCCAAATCCCGGTTTTCCCCCTAGCATACAACCATATACTTGTTTCTCTCGGTAAAAAGAGACACAACGGAGTGCAAAACACGGCAACATCCTTTTGACAGACGTAACAGCTTTGACTGCACTCGACGTACACCGTGGCTCGCTTACCATAGAGAAAGGAAAGAGGAAATGTGGACGGTTTTGCAGATCTGCAGTGGTCGACCAATGCAAAATCTCCCTTTTGGACCAGCTGACAGCTCAGCCAGTGTTGCGCAGTCAAAAGAAGGGATTCTGTAGAGGCCTGCCGGTGTGAACCTTTTCTCATTAAGGACGTAAATATCCGAGGATACCTCTACAGCAAGAAATAAAACTGCCCCTTCGTGATGTAGGGGAAAGTTTTACTTTGCATTTTAATAAGTTAAGTGTTTTACGAACTCCACGGCTTGGTTCTATTTGTACAAGTGCCCGGTCATCAAAACAAACTACTGCTTGTGGGTGTCGAATTCTCGATTTCATCCCGCTATCAAATTAAGCCTATCAAACAGAGTTGATTCCCACAACAATGTATTTTATTCTACTATAATTTCGACACGGTGTATCGACTAAAATTTAACAACCATACAATGAATGAGCAATAAAGAACATCTAAATATTTCAACCACTTTTCTTTCCGGTCACCAGCCTTCTAAGCCCGGACGCCACTACAATACGAACACACAGAGGGAGGGGTCGGGCGGGGAGGCAGCTCCGCCATACAGCGAGCGCGTCGGGTGTATTTGCAGAGCACAGGAGGCAGGGCACAGACAGAGCGCCGCCAGAGCCTGCTGTTGTGGTGGGGTGCACACAAACCATCATCATAGTTCAACAAACACAGAGCAAGCGGCAAGGGGATGATGGAAAATGACGTCGTCGTCGAACGGAACCAAATCACATTATCATTACGAGCAGCCAGGCGACCCGGCCGCGCGCCGCCTCTGTCGGCATCCGCGTCATCACAAATGTAGCGGAGGGTGGACCTGCTGCGGGGCCGAAGAGCCAATATAGGAATAAGGGTCGGGAGCGTGGGCGGAGGTGGGGAGACGGGGG
>NW_026267186.1:949846-956406 GCF_000697945.3 Frankliniella occidentalis | reverse complement strand
CACACACACATATCACGCACGCATGCACACGCAGCCGAGTTGGGACGGCCGCCCCTACGCATGCCGGTAGACTTCACTTGTGCAATTGCGTTTTTTTTTTGTCTGCAAACCTAACAGTAAACTTAGTGGAACACGCAAAGAAAGAGTGTAAGTGGCAGTATGCGTACAAAAAGTGAGAACCTGCGCTGGTACAAGCAAGGAAGTGTGTGTTGCAGCAAGTTCATACTTTTGTATGCACTTCAAATACACTTTTATTCGTCAAATAAAAGCAGAATTGTGTGCTTTAATTTGGACCAATAAAAGATGAAAATCCAGTTAGTGTGTACCCTCCTATGCATTTCTTCCATAAGACGTCTTCGTTTTTACAAAACTGCCTAACTAGGACGCCATTTTTATCATGCAAAGGCAAAACCCAATGTCGCATATGCAAATGAAATGTTTTCTCTTCACATAGTTTGCGTCTAATCGCTCAATAGCAAACACGTGAATAGCAAAACGTTCAGAGCGTAAGCATATTATCCAACGGTACGATGGAAACCAAAAGCAAGAGAAGGGTATTATAAAATGCATATAAAGCAGTTCAAAGGCCGCCCCTTTATTCTGCGGGATGAGGCGAGAGGAAACATAAGCGGAGAGGGGAAAATGAGTCTCTTGTTGACCCCACTTCCCATTCAATCACAGTTTAGAGAGGTATACCTCTACACCGAGCGTTCAATAAGTACGTCGCATCTGGACTGATTCTATGTATTATTCCCGTCCCACGAACTAAGCGGGATTAGACGCGAGACGGGCGCATCCCTGTCGGGCGCGCGGGATCTTCCCTCCTACCCCAACCCACCGCCGGCCCGCCGCGCGCGTGGTGAGAGCGCCCACATTTTTCTCCCTGAAAGGCCCCGCGGGGCGTTTACGTTGCGCGGAGGCAGCGGCGACGCCGGCCGCCGTCCTGCCGGCTCCCGCCCGCCGCCCCCGCCGCCCCCGCCGCCGCCTCCGTTCAGATTCTCCTCACGTCGCCCCCTCTCGGCCTGGAGCAGTAGCGACGCCACGGCGAGGCCACCCGCCCCGCCCGGCATCGTATTCACCCGATGAAACGAACGAGGACTGATGGGGCGCCTGGAGTGGCGTGGCGGGGATTGGCGTGCCGGGGTGAAGTCAGTCCCCCCCCCCACCCCCATCTCCTCTTCTTTCGCGCGAGACGAAACCCCGGGCGGGCGGAAGGCAGAGACTACAAGCTCACGCCGCGCGCAACCCGGGCGGCCCCGCGACGAGGTCGGACGACTGTGCGAGTTTGCTTTCAATCACCTATTCTCCCCTGCTTCCCTCTCTCCGGAATCCTCTGCTATTGCGTCACGTCAGAGCGTTTCTCTCCGCTGCTTGTATAACTAAGTACACGGGGAAAACAGAGTTGTCAAGTAGAACGGTGTGAGGAGTTTACAGTGATAATTAAAGCTTATGCCATGCGGCCTGCACAGACAAGTGCTCAACACTATGTTCAACGCTTTGAAGTGTTTAAACTGATATTTGCATATAAAGCGAGGGGGCAAGAACTCCGGGAATCATGTGTACACCTGCCTGGGAATCATCAGGATAATAATTGATCGAAATCAATAAAAATCGCTTAAACGGAGCGGAAAAGTAGAGCAACTGGTACAAATCGTACAAATCAGTCGAGATAAGCGTTTTCTTCCACGAAAAAAACCTCGGAAAAACCTCAGGAGTGAATAAAAGCGGACGGGAATCACTGGGAATCAAGAATTTTGGGAATCATGTGTATACATCGAAAGGGAGTTATTGCCCCCTCGATATAAAGTGTTTAGTAGTGAATTTGAATACTTATAAGCTGATTAGCTTTAGGGTTTGCTAAAAGCTTTGGTCACTTTAAAATGTTTAAATTTACTGGTTGAACACTTTTAAGGATTCAAATATCAATTCACTTAGTAGTGTGCAACATGCACTGTAAATCCAAGGTGTCCAGCAGGTAGTTGACATAAGTCACCTATTTTTATTTATTTTTTTGAGTTTATTTTTTATGGTGCTCCCTGAGCCAACCATATGATGGTTGCCATTTTTAATCATTCCTTTGGTTGACTTCGCTTTGCTGTCCGCCACCACCACATAGTCAGCACGAAGCACAAAACAGAGAGGACGCATACAAAAAGAAGTCTTTTTTGTCTGCTGAACGATCGATTCCAATTAAGCTTGTCATTCGCAACAGCTACATGCGGTCGATCATACCGCTAGCACTCATGCCTAAACATATCTCCGATCGGAAACTCGCTAGCCAACAAAATATTAATACTGCTCCAGATCAAAGGTCGTCGCAAACAGTATCCCATCAGAGGGGCCCTAAGCCCCAGGCCGTCACCACGAAGGGTGGCCCCACAGTTGGAAAGGGGGAGGGGGAGGAGGATGGGGGCGGACTGCCCGCTGCAACACGCCTCCAGCCCAAATGCATATTCTGAGTAGGCTGTACTCGCCTGTACTACAGCCTGGCTGACCCGGACGACGGAAGTAGCAGCGACAGGGTTTGCCGGAACTGATGAGGAGGGCACAAACTAACCAGGGAAATGGAATGACAACACTGTTCAAAAAGTCAGAACTTAACGAAGAATTCTTTGTCAAAAAAATTTGGCAGAACTTGATATTTGGGGGAAATCGCAACACTTCATAGTTATCGAAAATTGATTAAATGCCACATCTTTAGCTGTTGGTAATTAACAAGTGTATACTCGATGACTTTTTCAGTATAGGTGCACCGCAGCAGGTCTCAGCGAATGTTATTACCCCAGTCAGTTGGTCAGTTGTGACCAGGTTTATTCAAAGCGACGAATTAGTTGCACAGAAGAAAGGAGAAAGGATTCCCACGATAATAAAAACGGTCGCACCCAACACGACTTTGCCAATTCAATTTTCTTCTTCTTCACTTCCCAACTTCTTTCTTCTTCGCATCGCCCTTTCGCTCCCTTCCTCCTACCTCCACAAAAGTTAGCGCTTGCGGTTGTGAACTGGGAGTGTTAACCCGTCTTCATTTTTTCTTGCTCATCCCTTCCTCGACTCCCACCCCTCTCCACCTTGTCTACTCCCATCTTCCCCTACTTTTCGCTTGACCCACTTCGCCCTGCTCACCTGCACTATGGTTGAGGTGGTAGTGGCACCAGGAAGAAGCTGGTGAGTTGGGGGCAATGTTTAGTGAAAAGTGGTTGCTGCTCATACAACAACTTAATCGACCACTATGTTATTTCCATTCGGTGTAGGCCCCTCATCATCACCAGTTCCACCCGAGGAGGCAATAACGCCGAATTCAAGTGTACACATGATTCCCGAAATTCCATGATTCCCGTTAATTACCTTTTATTCCCGTCGTGATTCTCATTGATTTCCGTTCACACTAACAGATTTGTAGGTTTTATTCGTACAAAGTTGCGCAAACATTCCATTCGCACAAATTTGTGCGGAGAAGTGCATGTTTTTTTCATACGTATGCACAAATTCGTACATATTTGATTTGCGCACAAATTTGTGCGAATCGAAATGACGCGCAACCTTGTGCAAACGATTGCACAAAAAACTTCAAATACATTTAGTGTGTTGGTTTCCTACGTTGATTCTCATTGACTCCCGCAGACTCCCGATGATTCGCGGGCCGGTGTGCACACATGGTTTCCAGAGTTATTGCCCCCACGGTTCCACCACTACTTCACGTTCACCCGCACCCATATTGGTGGCAGACACATTCTTTCTTTTCCACCGCTATCATATTTGCAAAGAGGTATACAAAGTAACTATGCATTAATGCAATTGGTAGCCTAAGTCGTGATACACTAAAGACTTTGCGCTGCTAAAGCGTGCATTTTGGTATTTTAGCAATGCCAAATGTCAGCAGAATTTACCAAAACGCCAGAATCTTTTATCTAGATATGCTAGAGTTTAACATTAAAACGGAAAGCCACCGAGCAGTTTCGGCAAGCACAGTGGCCTCATAAGAGCTTGAGGAGAACCTGCCTTCGCGTCCATACTATTTTTGTTAGAAAGTCTGCGGCGTCGAGCGGCAAAGGCAAAACGGGGGGCTCGGAGGAGGGGGGGGGGGGACGTAAAGCGAGAAGGTAAGTACGTTTGTGGTTTTATCGCGATGAAAGGGATTGTTGACCCAACGAGAGCCCCAGCTTCCTGCCGTTTCCTCCCGGCAGTTTCTTCTCAGATTCCAACCCTCTCCGTCGGGTGTCCGCCCGTCTGTCTGTCTGTCCGGTCCATGGCCGCGGGGCTGCAGGCTGCCAGTCGTCACACCTGGCCGGAGGAGAGGGTGCTGCCGGCAGGGGAGGGCAGCGGAGGGGAGAGGAGGGGGGGAGGGACAGCACGCTGGCCCCGGGCCAGGGCCGGGCGCTACCCGCGCACAAAAGGGAGAGGAGGGGAGTAGGAGAGAAAAGGCCTCGGCTCATTTACCAAGGGCACGCGGGGGGCGCTTATGGGCTGGAGTGGGAACTTGCCAGCGCGACAGAATAAAGCGCGGAAGTTTGAAAAAAAAAAGATTAAATTAGATACGACGAAAGGAGTCGTCGCCTTTCAAATGACATAAAATGCAGGGAAAATAAAAAAAAAATCCGTTTTTTGTATTGATAGCTCTTTCTGATCAACATGTCAACAAAGAACTCAAATGAAAGACTCGTCACAGACACCAAATTCAATTAACAACGAATTAAAATTAAATTTCAAATTTACAAGCACTTCTTATCGACTTGGAATATGGTTGACAGAGCAAGTTTGCCACATACTTAGTAAAGGCTTGTAAATAAAAATTACAACGAATGTCGCAAAATTTACGAGGATATTTTTACGGTGCCTTTTAGTAAAGCTAATCCAACGCCCGATTATACTTGGTTGCCCACATTTCTGGGGCACATTTTTTATTTCAAAATGGCCGAAAACGTTGCGAATAGAAGCACAACCGCGCCACGAACCCTAGATTCAAGGGCCACTTTTCGGGTCAGTTTTCTGAAGGTAAGAAACTCGGTGAGAAAAAGTTCACAAAGCGAGTACGTAATGCGAGCACTGCACCGCACTCAGGTCTGAGGGAACAGCGTTGCCGCTGCCGCACTCACGCACTCGCAGCGCTCATCCAAACTTTGATTGGAGAATTAACTGGACGACGCGCCGGGGATGGGGACAGGGTGGAGTAGGACGGGGTGAAGTGGGGTATGGTGGAGTGGGGCGGGTATGGGGAAGGGTGGGGTGGGGCCGGTCGTGCGTGGCTGATGAGCTGTGAAATGCCGAAGCCCCATAAACCATGCCCGCTCCAGGAGGGGGCAGGGTTGTGGGGCGGGGTGTGGCAGGGCGAGGTAGGGAGGTAGGGTGAGGTAGGGTGTGGCGGGGTATGGGGGTGTGCGGGGGTGTGTGTGGCGCCGGGCCGCCGGCGCCTGTGCTGCGAAGGATGAGTGCCTTTCCCAAGGGGGCGAGACCCAGGGGGAAAGGGGGATGGGGGCATAACCTTAAAGAAGTCCCGACGACGAGAGTGTGTGTGTGTGTGTGTGTGTGTGTGTGTGTGTGTGTGTGAGAGAGAGAGAGAGAGAGGGGGGGGGCCTAAGGGAGAGACCGGGAGAGACACAGAGAAGAGATAAAGAGGGAAAAGAGGGGGGAATGTGGGAAGGAAGATGACACTTAGTGAATCATATCTTCTACCCCTCCACCCTCCACCTTCCTATGCCCCCCCCCTTTCCGCCTATATGCTTCTTCAACTTTATAGTTTAGGGCAATTCCAAAGAAAATGGTCAAAAATGTCCGTACGACACGCGATTTGTAAAGAGGCTGGGAGGCACTACGTTGTTTTGCAATGCATGTCCAGATTTGCAATCTCAAAACGCGTCTCTAGTCACAATTCGTACAAAACCATGGCACCTCTCTGTCGCTCACAAATCGTGACGTACTGAAACACCTCTGCCTGGAATTGCCCTTATAGTTAATCTAAGGTAAAGTTTTAGTTATAATTTTATATCCATTTGGACGCCAGGACACAAACTTCACTGCAAACCTTTGAGGGAGAGGTCATGCTCGTAATGTGAGAGACAATATTGTCTCGCTGAGTCAGAGCGATGACTATATTAATCCTCACCCTATTTGAGTCAAATGCACCAAAGTCTCACTCTAAAAGAGTAAGATTTTCCTGACCTCACCCAATTGCAGTAGTGAGGATCCTACCTTTCATTGGGCGAGGACCGTAAATTATGACTCAAGTTCGATATCTGTCTCTAGCATTTTGAGTATGGTGTCTTCAAAAGCTCAAGCACTACTTGAATGAATTTAAGTTCTGCATGCCCTTGTTTAACCGCAAAATCGACGAAGGATCTTCACCGAGTACGCGCACGGTCCTGTGGCGTGGTGGTGGTGAGGGGTCCCGAGACTCGTCCCACATTTTCACGTAAGGGAATGTTTTACGTACCCTGGCAACGTATGGTCGAGTGCGACCGCAAGAGGGAAAGAGAGAGAGAGAGAGAGAGAGAGAGAGAGAGAGAGAGAGAGAGAGAGAGAGAGAGGAGTAAGGGCGCAGAGGGTGGACGGAGGGGGGATGGGCC
>NW_026267186.1:948850-949796 GCF_000697945.3 Frankliniella occidentalis | reverse complement strand
ACCTACACAAGAACGCCTGGCAGGTAGGCAGCTACGCGCGTGGCGAGGCGCTCGCGTGTCGCGGGCTTGCCTACCCCGCCCACTGCAGGCGCGCTCCTCTGACGGCTCACGGCTCACCAGAGAACGTCCTTCAGTGTTACGCAACGATTTCGCTAGGAACGACAAATGCTGCGGTGGGACTGATGTGGAGGAAGAGCGCGCCGATTTCAATATGGACCGCAACTCTTTCCACAAGTTGGCACGTTTGGAGGAGAACTTTAAGACGAGGATGATAGTGTCCTCACCAACGACGTTTTCGATCATGGTTAGCAAAATGCAGTTTAAAGTGTAGAGCTCTTTACGTCTCGGCTGCTGCTAAGACTGACAAGCTGCACGCCGCAGTATTATAACCTGTTGGAGACGTTTTTGGAGACATTTTGTTTTTCATGAGGTTGCGAGCGTGTTGCAGGTAAAAAGGGCGCGCGAGTTCGGCGGTACAACAACGGCGCAATAACACAAATCACAAGCTGCTCGCCGGGATACTAAAGCCCTTCGTCGACATTGCCGTAATTAATCTCTACAAACACGCCTCGGCCCATCCACACTTTTTTATCGTCTTTTTTTTTTTTCATCGGGGAAACGAAGTCACAACGTCCCGCCCATAAACTAATCTATTCATAATCAATATTTGGCCATAGAAAAAATATTTAAAAAATGACAGATTTGTAACTGTTTTTCCGACTTACTGCCAGTTGCGACACAATCGTCCCAGAAAACGTCGGAAAATGAGTACAATTTTGACATTTAAGCTAATGCAATCTCGGGCCACCTGTTATTTTCCCCAGTGTACTTCGAGTTGCAACAGTGCTCGACAGGGTGAGTGCTCTTATTCTGCTGCAGCGCATAGAGCGAGATAGACCGGAAGATACTACAGCATTCAATGGTGCGTGCACACACGACCCCGCCC
>NW_026267186.1:939452-943410 GCF_000697945.3 Frankliniella occidentalis | reverse complement strand
GGTCGCGCGCGCATGCCGCCCGTGCGGCTATGCTCTGGGCTGAGAGGACCGCGTGGGAGAGTGAGTGAGAAAGAGGGGCAAGGAGAAAGGGAAGAGTAAGGGAGAGAGGGGGCGTCTGACCCACCGTCGTGTTTCGCGGCGCCTCACCCTGACCCCCACCTTCGCCCCACCCCACCTTCCCGGTGACAGAAGCTCCTTAGCGAGCCACGGCGCGGCTCCTTGGCAAATCTGATTAGCTGCGTCTGGCGGCTCCGGATGTTTAATCCGGGGCGGATCTCATCTGAACGCGCTCTCAATTGCTGGCGGCCTGCCAGGTCGCTCCCCACCCCCAAGTCCTCTGTCCCTATATCTCTCTGTCTCTGTTTCTCTCTCACACACTTTGAAGAATTGTTCTATTCAGTTGAGTATATCTTTGGAGTTGTCAATTTTTATATGTGAGAAATGACCAACCACCACACGTTATGTGTCCCAAAATAAACACTAAATCTAATTGTATTTGATACACAAAACCCACGGCATTTAAATACATTGCGGTTGAGACAGTCTTTGGGGACTTGTCTGACATAATATTGGGTTAGTTGTCACGACCCTCCCTCGCGGGCCTATTCAGACACCTGGTGTGACCCTGTTCCTTTACTTACGTGCTCGGCCCTGGGCTGGCTGGAGGCCCTGCTGCCGCAGCCCTGCTGGGTGCAGCCCGGCACATTGCATGGCCTGGAGGAGGATCGCTTCATCTGCTGTACGCCCGAGGGCCCCGGCTGCGGCTGGTGCTGGCAGCCCGACGGGCCCGGCTCGCTCTGCAACACACACACAAAAAAAAACATTTATTCACCACTTTTATGATAATACTCTCTTGTATAGCCCTGCTCCTTCGCGCGCAAGCACGCGCACAAAAAAAGGAGGAAAATCAGTTGAATGTTGTGCAATTTATCTCGACAGTTGAAAAGAAACGCGAATAAGAAAAGGGACGCGCCAAAGTCCGCCTTGGCCGGCTTTCTGCTCGGCCTAAGAGGTTTCTTTCTACGGCCGAGAGATGGAGAGAGGGACGAGAGAAGGGAAAAGAGAAAGAGAGAGAGAGAGACAGAGGGAGAGACCCCGGGGTGTTAGGAGGCCTCGGTGGAATTCCCTCAGATCAGCGCCCCTAACAAGCGACCATTGTACGTCCAGAGAGCAGTCGGGGCGTGGCGGGGCGGAGCGTTGCGTGGCGGGGCGGGGCGGGGCGTGGCGGGGCGTGGCGGCGGGAAGAGCCGAACGGGGTGCCGTTAGAAGTGCCGACCAGTCATGGACTAATGCAGCGCGAAACAGACAGTTCACTTCCAAACATTTACATGTAAGTTTTTCGTACTTCGTTGAATTCTTTTAACCTTTTACGGAATAAAAATGACGATAATTAGTTGGTTTTTCCTTGCTGTTTCCATTAAGCCCGAATAATGTTCACAAAGCGCGAGAGAAACAATTATGGCAAAAAATAACCATTCAAAGTCCCATCGGGACGCAAAGTCTCCACTCCACTTGTCCCTCGGGACCTGCGTCCGCCCGCCATGCCTTGCCTCGCCCCTTGCATCCAAGAAGCTGATCCCCACGCGCCCTGCTCGCCCAACGGACCCACTCACGAGCAAACACACACACGCACAGCCGACAAACTTCCGGTCCCTACTTCCGGTCTATACACAGCCCAGCCCGCTGCCAGCTGCATACGCCCAGTATAAATCGCAGGAAGAGCCATATGCGAACGTGCGAATCCGGTTCATATGACTCGCAGAGGGGCGGCGTGTGGCAAGGCAAGAGAGAGAGGGGGAGGGAGAGAGGGAGAGAGGGAAAGAGGGAGAGAGGGAGGGAGAGAGGGAGGGAGAGGGGGAGAGAGGGAGGGAGGGAGGAAGAGAGGCAGGCAGGGAGTGTGGGAGAGAGGGGCAGAGAGAGAGAGAGAGAGAGGGGGGGGGGGCAGAGAGGATAAGGTTCCCTCACATACCCTTTTCAATTTTTCCCTCTTTCCTCCATTCAATTTCGCCTCCTAGACCTCCCAGCGGTAGACGCTATCCGACTTTAGAGGTCCAGCTTTCGTGATGGAGCACGTGGCTCGGCATCTGGCGGGCGGCCCGACGGCAACCTCAAGCGCCCGCGGACTCGGGGGTAGGCAACCCGGCGGCCCGCTGAGCTGCACGATCCTCCCTAACAGCCCCTGCAGGCGCTCCATGGAGCCTGCACCCAAAATGAAAAGGGACAATTTTGTTCCTAAAATAAAGAAAGTTTAGTGGTACATTCCGACCGAATGCAACCTCGTTCCAAAAACTGGGGACAAGTTCAAGAACAGGATTCCATCCGATCTGAATGTGCACAAACGTCGGCTTTGGGAACAAAGTTGTCCCTTACCATTTAGAGTGTGGAGCTCAGCACCGGCATCACGCCGGTACCCGCTGGCGCGTCGCAAATCGCACTCCCCCTCCTTCTTTCACCCCTATTTGCTTCAATACCTCGGTAGGGTAGAGGAGAGGGGGGGGGGGCAGGGGCGAGGATGCTCTGGCGGACGCTCCGCTCTGGCGGACGCAGGGAGGAGCCGCCGTTCCGTTTTACAACAGGGTTGGTGGCGGCTATTCGGAGGTTAGCAGCTCCCGCTCCTCCGCAAGCGCCGCTGCGAGCAAAGCGCGCTCTGGTGTTCTTCTTGATGGCCTCCCCGACGCGCCCCGCTGCAGGCGCTGCAGGCGCGCGCACCGCACCGCCACCAAACTCCCGCGCGCGCTTCATAACGGCCGCCGTGTTCATCATGGGGCCGAGAGGTTGGAGAGAGGGAGAGCGAGAGAGAGAGAGAGAGAGAGAGAGAGAGAGAGAGAGACAGAGAGAGAGAGACAGAGAGAGAGCGAACGAGCGAGAGCGAGAGCGACACGTGTAGAAACGGTCAAAGTTGGCGTCTCGAATCTCGAACAAACCAAAATAGTCGGTGGTGGTGACCATTATGATACGGCACGGAAGAAGAAGAAGAAGAAGAAGAAGAAGAAGAAGAAGAAGAAGAAGAAGAAGAAGAAGAAGAAGAAGAAGAGAACACCACCACTAAAAGCCTGCTCCTGCAATCGACGTATAGATGCGCTAGAGGCATTTCGCAGCCGGCCATGCTGTTCGCTCACAAGTCGGAAACAGGGGATGCTCCTCTTTGGAGTACGAGATTCGCCAATCAGTGAGTTTCGGCCTCTGCTCACACTCGGCCACTCACACAAACAAACACCCGCACGCACGCACGCACACACACACACACACACCCCCCCTGGAAACTCTAGAAGGGCAGGTGCCCACTCTGAGACGTTAACCGAGTTTAAAAGTCCCCGCGGAGGGCCGGCCCGGCAGTACGAGCCGGCAGGAAGAGAAGGGGAGTTATGCCGTCCAAATGAACAAACACGATTAGTTGAGAGAGAGCGGCCACAACTGCAATCGAAACAGCGAGCCGGGCCCAGTGTTGGAAGCGACACCACTAGAAATCACGGAGCGAGGATTCTTCCCGCTCTAGATTAAAGCGACTGTTTAGAAAATCTCACTCAAATATCACCACAGTTGCGGGCCGTATCATCTCAATTATTTGACCTGGCATAATAAATTTTGATTTCAGCCACGGCTAAAGAATCTCACTCAGTGACGATTTTGAAACCTTGCCCTATTTGAGTTTGAGGATTTAAAATGTAAATCTGACATAATCAGATCGACGTTTCGAATACTAATTATAACCACGTGTCCAGGTGATAATACCTGTAAGTGTACTGCTGCCAGTAGTAAACTCAAAACGCATCAACTACTGGTGCCTCAGGAATTTTAAGACAGAAATTGCATTCCCATAGTCAACAAAGTCTAGTCCCGAAAACCTCTCTGGGACATCACGGTTGGGATGTGGGACGTCCCTCAGTACGCCCAAGTGCAACATATTTTAGAGACTGGGCAGAAGATCAGCACCTCCCACCCCCACCAGTGCGTCATG
>NW_026267186.1:937925-939402 GCF_000697945.3 Frankliniella occidentalis | reverse complement strand
CCCCCCCCAACCAGCACGAACCTTTTCCCCGTCGTCGCAGACTGTGTACACACGACGCAAGCCCGAATCTCTCTCCCTCTCTCCCTCTCTTCGCTCTCTCTGTCACGCACACCACCACACACACGCGCGCGCGCTCGGCTCGGATTGGTTCCATTAGTTCTCGCGTCGTTGATGGAACGGGTACGACGGAGGCGACGGGAGGAAAAAGCCAGCCCCCCCCCCCTCTCCTTTTCTCTACGGTCAGCAGCAGCGGATGTGGGTCATCCGAGAAAAGTGTTATTAACGCAAACCCAACGATTAACGGAGGCGCGAAAACGTTGTTTTCAACGCTAACGTATATCGCATTAGTAACTCAAACTGTCAAAAAATCTGTCGTACCGGACGCAGAAAAATTGTATGTGTTAAAAAGACCTACGTGAACCTAGCCGACCCAAACCAACCGGGTCGAGAAAAAAGTTGCCAATCGTTTGTTAAATGTTGGTATAGTCATCGGGATTAATTAAATCGAAATACGACCAAGAGTAGAAGCTTGATGGGAGGTTGTACTTGTACGACACATTTTTTGAATAGCAAAGTCACAAAATATTAAAAGTATGCGTACGGATATATTTTTTACAGTCTCGGTGTAATGTCAAGCGAATTACTCAACGTCACTGGTTGGCGTTCTTCTCAGTTTTGGCGTCATAAGACGCCAACCAGATTACAGTGGTTTGCAAACTTCCGCATACAGAACCCCCTCCTCCTTCCACTTCCCACTTCCCTCTCCTTATCCTCTCTAGCAGCTCGGAGATTGTCCGGATAATTTTCGCCAAATGAAAACAGTGTTCTGTCTGGGTATAAGCAGTGTACCGAATGGTGAAGGACCCCACAGCGACACGCTCGTCTGCCGGAGCGCAGACGGGCTGCTGCTGGAGCCTCCACCGACCGCCTGCAGCTGCTCCTCCAGCGGGCGGGAAAACACAAGCGAGCGAAAGCGCTCCCGATAACGCGGCTCAACTCGGGCCAGGCGGGCGGCGGGCGCGGCCCCAGGACAAAGTTTCATCCCTTCAGGTGAACCACGAGGCAGCAGCGCAAGCAGCTTCTTTCTGCTCCAGCAGCAGCGCAGCAGCGGGCCCCGGCCGGGACGAGGAGAATCCATTAACCCCTAGCAGCGTCAAACTTGGAGCGGGGAATTTGGTTTGGGTATAGTGTTCAAAAACAAACCCGTCGTTGCCAGTAACATTAGGAAGCGCTCATTACGGAACAGAAAAGCAACAAGAATGCATGTCCTGCCATATTGTTATTTGATTCAGAATTTGGTCCCAATAGAAAACTGAAAATTGCCGCAATAAACGTCTCTTTGGCTGCTGAGTGACTGGCCAGATTTGTAAATCCGAAAGTGTGTCCACGAGGAACTGCTATAAATTTGGTAAAAAGTATTTCTTAGTGTTTATGTTTTCAACACTAAAATATACCATAAATGAATTTTCAATTTTTG
>NW_026267186.1:937036-937875 GCF_000697945.3 Frankliniella occidentalis | reverse complement strand
CCCTTCCCCCTCTCCTCCCCCCTCCCTTACTCTGCTTAACTCGCACCAGGTCGGCTTGATGGATGGAAACCATCACGCAACGCCACGCCACGCGCCCTTGCGAGAACTTTAAAGCCTCCGCAGGCTAGGGGCGGACGGAGAGAGAAGGATAGATAGATAGATAGATAGATAGATAGATAGATAGATAGATAGATATTGTTTGCATACTGCAAGATGCCGCGGTCCCCGCTTGTTGTGGCTCCGGAGACAATAGTTTCCTCGTAGCCTTCCGCCAACCAGAGGGAAAGAGCGAGAAACGGGAAGAGCGAGGAGGGGAAGGGAAAGGGAGGAGAGACAGAGACAAAGAGAGTCGGGAAGGGGGGGGGGGCGTCACTTAAGGTTAGCGGCATCTCCACTGAACAAAACAATGAATCTGTCGAACAGTCGCGAGTGGAGACGATCGGCAGCAAGAGGGAAAGGGAGAGAGAGCAAAAGGGGAAGAAAGGAGGCGAGCGGGAGAGAGAAGAATATAGGGAAGAAGGGAGAAGCGTTTCGGGTTACACGAGTTTCATCCCGTGGAAAGCCCCCCCCTCTCCTTTTCTCTACGGTCAGCAGCAGCGGATGTGGGTCATCCGAGAAAAGTGTTATTAACGCAAACCCAACGATTAACGGAGGCGCGAAAACGTTGTTTTCAACGATAACGTATATCGCATTAGTAACTCAAACTATCAAAAACTGTCGTACCGGACGCAGAAAAATTGTATATGTTAAAAAGACCTACGTGAACCTAGCCGACCCAAACCAACCGGGTCGAGAAAAAAGTTGCCAATCGTTTGTTAAATGTTGGTATAGTCATCGGG
>NW_026267186.1:930231-936986 GCF_000697945.3 Frankliniella occidentalis | reverse complement strand
GCAAAAGGGGAAGAAAGGAGGCGAGCGGGAGAGAGAAGAATATAGGGAAGAAGGGAGAAGCGTTTCGGGTTACACGAGTTTCATCCCGTGGAAAGTTATATACGCTGGGCGGGGTACATTCTCCTTCACGTCAGTCATCTTCGCCAACTCTTCCTCTTTCCTCCTCCTCTTGCACTCTCACAAGCGTGCGCGCACGCAGGCATGCACGCACACGCACGCACGCACACATTGACCAACCAGTCCGGCCAGAGGGCCACGGGCAGAGGGGACCACAGAGCCGCCAATCCACTTAGTGCGAATTCAAATGCAGAAGGGAAAGGGAATAAAAAGGGATGAGGAGCAGCTAGCGAACCCCGCGCGTCCCTTCCGGCCCGCACTAGAGGGAGGGGGGTGGGGGGGAGGAATTGTCGGGCCGAGAGACCAGACGGGTGGGCAGGGGATGGCAGCAGCGGTGGGCCCGGCCGCAGGTCCCACCCGCCCCGCCACGCCCCGCCCCGCCCCCCGAGGAGCTCCGAGCCAGCAATCACACACTCCTATCCCACCCCTATCCGCCCGCATTTGGGTTTCCGAATCCCGCATCGCCTGTTTTGCACAGCGCCAGATAGAAAGTAGGTATAGAAAACGGAGTGGGACTGGAAAATTCGATAAATTTTTCCGGCTTTCGTCGCCACGCCGCCGGTCCGCGTCGGGCGGTAGCGGCGACACGGGCGCAGGCCGCAAACACCAAATGCTTTATTTTATTCATGTCCTTTGCAAAAAGAAAAGAGAAAAAAAAACGGCGAGGAGAGGGGACAAACCAGGCCGCCGGAACGATGTCCGCCAGCCCAAGTTGGCCAAACTAGAGACAACTCATGGTCCAAACACGGCATTTTCATTTTACTGCCCAACCATTTCATGGTAAAAACGACGTATGCTTTTTTGAGGGAAAAGAACAAAATATTTCTACATCTTCCTAGCCATGCGTGCAGCATT
The DNA here is from genome assembly GCF_000697945.3 of Frankliniella occidentalis. Classification (NCBI taxonomy): domain Eukaryota; kingdom Metazoa; phylum Arthropoda; class Insecta; order Thysanoptera; family Thripidae; genus Frankliniella; species Frankliniella occidentalis. The sequence goes on along the minus strand of NW_026267186.1, from coordinate 936,014 downwards.
TGCATCACGGTAAAAAAAAAAGTTTCTTGTATTTTAAGATCCGGTCTTGGATCTTATAGAGGCCGCCACGCCAATGGCATCCAAAGAGCAGGTCTTGAAATACAAGAAACTTCTTTTACCGTGCAGAGGATCGCCCCAGAAAGCCGACGTATCGGCGAGAGGAATGCGGGGGACGAGAATGGGGAGAAGAGTGACGGTCGACCTTCCTGGAGAAGTCTTGTGGTTGGTTGTGCCTGCTGCAGTGGTCTTCTCAACGCGGTACAGAATAGGGTGGGAAGGGGTTGGGAGAGCGAGGGAGAGCGAGAGAGGGCGGGTGTGAGAGGGAGAGAGGATTACTCTGATGGAGTGGCGCCACGCCGTTGGCTCGTGCGGCTCTCCCATTAGTCGGGGCACCCAGTTTTATTCCTTGCGCCGTGCTTTAAGTCTCCTCATTCTCCTTCCGACGACACTCTCTCAGAAAACTAAACACAAAAAAGAAAAGAAGCTGCGTCCGATAGACAAAATGGCATGCCTCCACTCCAACCGCACTCACAATGGGGCTCCTCTTCCATTTCTTGCACTGAGAGAACCTTGAGAACCAAAGGAGTTCTCTCTAGTTTCTTGGAAAGAAACTGTGTGTGCGAGTGGTGGCTTTACTCCATAAAAATGTGTACAACGGATTACAAAATTGTAAAGATTACCAAAGATTACCAAAAGATGTCCAAGCATGGCAACTCTCCACCACTCCCGCGCCAGCGCCCCACACCTGCCTGCAGCCCCTGCAGCTAGTGCACAAGGCAACCCAACGTACTGTCATGTCCTACAGCCTGAACAACCGGTACACTTGGTTAACCTGTGCTTTGCCAAATATTTCATCAGATTCCACCGTGTCTCCCTGAATGTCTGGATCATGAAGCCAGTCATCACACGACGTCAGCAAACATGTTTGCCGAGCTGCTCCGTGGTCTGTGTGGTCGGCAACGGGTCAGAACCGAGGGGCGGCACAAACGCTCTCTCTCTCTCTCTCTCTCTCTCTCTCTCTCTCTCTCTCTCTCTCTCTCTCTCGGTCGGCGCCATGTTGACAGTTGGTTCAAAGGGTCTACGGGGAGGCTCTCACGGCCCCTCAGCAAGCCACTCATAGCGACTAGAGTGTGTATGGTGTACGCGCGTGTCTGCATTAGGATAGCAATCAATGGCAATATAGGGCGGGCCCATCTTGTTTGAAGCGTCGCTGCCTCTCTCGTTAACTTTCTTCGCTCCCCCCCCCCCTCTCCCAACACCCCGACTCTCTTTCTAACACACTCCCATAATACTACAACTTTCCACTCAGGGTGATAAAACGCATGGTGCCACATTAGCAACACACGGCCCATGGCGCGACCAACTCGTCAAAGCAGCCCACATTAGCGCACACAGCACAGAGATGTTTATTCTGATTCTCCCCCCCCCCTCTTGTGTTCAACCAACAATAACTGGAATTCTGTAGCGGAATGTGGGAGGTGCAGCGAATAAAACAAAGTTGTGGTGGTAGCCACCGATTGAAAAACGACTTGCTATTACTGGCACTATCGTTCGGAAATCCATGTGAGTGAATGTCGTGCACTTGTAGGCGAGAGAGCGCCACGAGTGCACATGGAAGCACAAAGTGTTTGCTAATAGAAATTCACACATTTACTTTCTTTACTGTACGAATGGGCTATGGGCTATTTACACACCTGCAGGTGTGCGACAACACAGTTGCGTTAGTGTAAGTCTCATAGTATCGGCCCAAAAAGGTGGGGGGGGGGAGGGGGGGGGACGCACACGCAAGTTCCCCCGGCCCTCCTTTCCCACTCCCCCTCCCTCCTTCGGTGTAAGTCCCGAGTAGGTCTGCAGTGACAACTCGCCACAATTTATTCTCTGCCGTCAGTGACAAATCACCTCCCCCCTACACGATGAGGGATCGCCACGCCGCGAGAGACGGGTGTTCCCTTCTGGCGGGGCGGGGCGGGGCGGGGCGGGGCGGGGCGTTCGAACCTGCTGAGGTGGGCGCGGCCTGGCTGCGGAAAGGGTGTTCCGTGTTCCGCCCTGCTCCACCCACTCCCACCCCCACTGCGGCGGCGAACGCGCGGGTCGCGAGCGCCCGGAGCGCAGGCAACCCGCTCGTCTGCTTACCGAGCGTGAAAACTACCGCCGCGCTTTGCAGGCGCGCTGGCCGACGCGACGCGCTCGCGGGCTCCATACTGCTCGACTTTAGAGTTACGAAAACTTCGAATGTGCAGCAAAAATACCCCCCCCCCCCTTTTCCTTAAGTGAAAAACATGCCATAGTAAATTTACAAACGTATATTGTCTTATGCTTTACCAAATTTATGGTAAATTTACGACAGCCCATTCTCACTCGCCAATGAATTCCAAGTCGATACGTAGTACACTTGTAATTTCACAATTTGATATTCAAATTTTATAACACATATATTGTAAACTTTTCCTGTAATCCTTACAAGTACAACGTGCTCCCGCTTGACTTCCTTTTGGAAACTTGATCACGGCAAAAACGGCTGCTTGGTTTTCAAGCAGGTCCCATGTTGAGCTCCCATAAGAGTGCTTGAAAATCAAGCAGCCGTTTTTGCCGTGATGATTTACAATCTTTGAAAGGATATAGTTTACATATTTTCGAAACACACTTAACATCTTGAATGACGAAAAAATGTGAGTAGCAGAGACGGCAGGATCGCGTCGACTCTCCGGCGCCGGCGCGCGCAACAAGAGACACGCCCGACTGGCCCGACCAATTTGCATACATATTAATAAACCCTCCGCAACACGACGCCAAACTTTACGCGGCAACATGTGTGCATAAGTTTACAACACCACAATAAAAAAAGAGAGAGACAAAAAAATAAAACACGTTAGTCAACTCTCTTTCTTTTTCTCTCGTTGGGTGGTGTGATCCACTAAATTATTTTTAAATAATGTAAAATGCAGAGGGCGGAGACAGGGGCGGGAAGGGAGAAATTAAAACTCTGCCGCACGCACACGCCGGCTGATGTTGATAACGTTGCGGAATGCTGAAGGAGAAAAAAGCGCTCCCCGCCAAACGGAGATGTCAGCTCCATTTCGCTTCGCCGGCAACTCCGTTCGGCAGGGGCTGGACCTACCAACAGCGTTGTATGAGAAAAGAAATTGGGGTTTTTGTTAGCTCAACTGGGTCCTTATTCAACAGCCTTTTTACAACAGATAAAAAAAAACAGGCTAAAAAAAGAGAAAAAACACCGACCCCCCCCCTCTACCCCGAAAAAAAAACGCACATACTGTTGGCGCGCTAATGAATCATTGCGATGCACCATCAAGAATTTATGCGAGTGTTCGGCATGCTGGGGTGGTGGGGCAAGGTCTCCACGGGGAGCAGAGCAGCGGCAGCCCGAACGAGCGACGCTCAAAGGGTTCCAATGGAGCCAGTCTAGCGTCCAGCCACCACCCCACGCTCCCGCGCGTCATCCCTCCTCCCCCTCCCCCACCAACATCCCTCCCCGCGATACCGCGCTCTGACGTATAGGCGACTATTACCAGTCGCCTATCACTGCTGCCCTCCGGTCAGGCGCGCGGGGGTGGAGGCCGGCTGTTCCATTCATTGCTCCTTCGCAGCCGACTTCTTATCCTCTCTGCCCCCTCTCTCTGTCTATCTCTCTCTCTCCACTATTTTTCTCCCTCTCTTTTTTTTACTTCTTTTATTCTTTTTCTCTCACTCCCACACGCACGACCGCCTGCGACCCCAACAGTGCAGATGGCGGTGGCGCTATCTTAACGTTCAGCAAAACAAAAACAAAACAAAAAAAAACTACATAAGCACGACCCCGAGAGGGAACCAGAATGCCAGCATGAAAATCAAGTTTAGAACCAAGAAATGACGCCAAATGTCTATCGTCCACATCGCCCCGTTTTGCTATTATTCTTTTCATATTGTCACCAAAGTTAGACTTCCCTACACAATTTAAAAAGAACTTATCCAGCCAGCACCACGTTAAAAACATAAAATCGGGATTTATTTTGTTGTGGCCCAAAATTGTATTATTATGTATAATTTGAGATGGGACAAAGAGTACCACAAAGGGGGCGTTTACAAGGGAATAAAATGACTTGAATTATATTTTTTTGAACAGTGTGAGGGGGTGAAGCAGAGCAGACTGAAGCACAATGCACAGGCGGGGCGAGCCAGCGAACCCCTCCGACACACGTCCGCGGCCATGCGACCAGCTGGGGCTGCGGGGGGACGGGCAGCGGGCGGAAACCCGACCAGGAGCAGCGGGACCCATGCGGTAGACCGTTGCTAATCTCATACTGTACCTGCAAAATCTGGTTGTGAAACCACTTTCTAAATCATTCAAGCGAATAAGAACGCGGTGTACGACATTTCAGAATTCGTGTTGGCCTTTAAACAGAAGTGTGCGACATTCGAACACTTAGAAGTGCCTGCCAAAATGTCGTGTAAAGGTAAGCACGCCATATTGAAGATATCTTGGGCGCAATATTTCTACACCTATCACTATTTTGCAACTTTTCTGGAGGCTAAACCATTGGCCATTATGAAACTTTGTAAGACGCTTCGTCAAGAAAGACACAATATATCAGATGGAGAAAAAGTCCCGATGTCCAACGGACATAGTTTTCGAGTAACAAGGATTGAAAAGAAACAAACCTAACTCAGCACGTTTTTACAGCCAAGTGACCAGCTTAAGAAAAAAATTTCCAGTGCAACGCTTGGGCACTGCCTTATCTATACCTCGTGGGTACCACCGGGCGGTGCTCCCCGAAAGCGATGCCGCCCCCTGGGACTGTGGTGTGGTGGGAACCCCGCCTCCCTCCAGCCCAAGCAGCCAGGGTGCATGAGCCTTCCCCCCCTCTCTCTAACAAGCCAGCCACTGGCGCGCAAGACAGAAAAGTTGCTCGCCGCCGACCCTCTTCTTCCCCCTCCCCCTCCCCTTCCGTCGCTGGCCGGTCACTTTTGGCCACTCATCACACTCCATTCTCGTGTCCGTTCCTAACCTGTCGTCATAAAGCCCCCCGCGTCCCCCTTCCCCTACTACAAGCCGGGGGCGCTGCATTACAAGCTCCATGAGCCCGTGGCCCGCTGGCCCCCGCGCCGCCCCCGGACAGCCCCCGGGCCGCCTCCAGGGCGGCTCCACCGCTTCCGCCTCGGCGTTTGATTTACTGTCCAAGTTGGGACGTCTCGACGCGTCTCCCCAGCGAGGAGAAGTCAGGGCAAGCATTCTTTGGGAACAAGCAGGCAGAGGGTGAGAGAGGGAGAGGGAGAGAGAGAGAGAGGGAGAGAGAGAGAGAGAGAGGGAGGGAGAGAGAGAGAGAGATCGGGTCTTGAAAAAAAAACTGAAACTCACTAATTCAGCGAATTCACAGATAAAGGGGAAAAATCCAGGAAATATAAGAACTAGCCGCTCCTCGTTCCACCGTGCAGTTGGGACGTATGAATCATGCCTTCAAAACAATCTTTTTTCTGGACCTGCCTCGCTACGCACAGTCCCGCACGTACCGTCTGCTTCCAGGGGGAATTCCGACTACTCTCGGTGCCCGCTCGTTTTTACTAGATTATTGTTTCTTTCGCATTCCTCTTTTCCAACAGAACACAAAGTCCACTCAGTCGACGACTAATTGCCTCAGTGAAATTGCTCTGTGAACTATGTGATAGTGGTATGTACCGGGTGTTGCAGAAAAGACACAGGTGCGGGCGGGTTTGCCTACCCTCGACTCGGCGGGCGCACGGGTCCCCTCCTCACCTCTCCCCAGACCTGGACCCGTGCGCCCACCGAG
>NW_026267186.1:927548-929101 GCF_000697945.3 Frankliniella occidentalis | reverse complement strand
TGTATTACCTTGTATTACCATGTATTACCATGTATTACCTTGTATTATTTTGTATTACCTTGTATTACCATATATTACTTGCGCAATATTACGCAATATTACCTTGTATTACGTTGTAATACTTTATATTATTTGTATTACCAAGTATTACTTGTATTACTTGTATTACTCGTGATACCTGTAATACCGTGTAATGCCTTTTAATACCTTGTAATACTTCGTAATACCTTTGTAATATATCTTGTAATTCATTGTTATACCTTGTATTACCTTATAATACTTGTAATACTTTGATATTATCTGTAATACTCGTAATTTTTGTATTACTCGTATTCCCAATATTACCTTGTAATATATTCATCTGTCCCCGGCTCAGCCGAGTTGTTCACCCCTCGACGAGACTACCGACGAGAACGGAGGAACGGAACGGCGCCAACGAGCAGAACACTTCTTCACGGCTGCGGCGGCCATCCGCGAGATTGGAATTATTCCGCTTGGCCTCTCGGCGCAACTTCGTCAATCACAACCCCCAGTCGCACTCGCTAGCGACACGTTGGCAACACCGGGAACCCCAAACTGTGTGAGGGTGGTACACCTGTAGGTGTGTGTGAACGCCAGGCGTCCACATGGGGCCACAATAAGTGTGTGGATGTCATAAAGAAACTCTGCCAGGCGCGGATGATGCCCCGAACCCCCTCCCCTCCCCGGTCGTCTGTGGGGAGCCGACTGAAAAGTAGGCAATTTGCGTCACAAAAAACCCTGTGTGTAAGCAACTGACAGTACATCCCCCCCTTCCAGCCGGACCTCAATCATCCGCCCCTGCACTCTGGAAATTCAAGTGCGCTACTGTCCAACAGTTGTAAGTGCAACCATAAATGTCACCCTTAAAAGTGTAGTACCAACGCATGTATCACTCTAAAAAGTGTAGTACCACACATGTATCACACTTACAAGTGTAGTGCTACGCGTGCATCCCACCAATATTTGCTCTGAAAGCCAAGTGTGATGTACGTGAGGTACTACAGTGTTAAGAGTGAGTCATGCGTGGTACTATACTCTTGGACAATATCACACTTAAGTTTCCATAGCACCTTTACTTCCGAGTACGAATGGGCAAGCCCATGAATGCATTCACACACCTACAAGTGTACGAGCACCTTCAACACACTTGTGTCACCAGTGAATGTGAGCGGCTCACATTGTAAACCACAGTGGAACCTCACCTCAACCAAGTTTGTATACAGTCACGGACGGCCTAAATATGGTTGCAGCCTTGTCGTTGGAGATACGGCGTTACTGCTGTCGCTCTCAATGGCTGGCCAACATGTCGGGGAAAATGACTTGTAGGCCGAGAAAAATACGGCGGGATAAGGGCACAGAGAGAGGAAGAAGAGGGGAGGGGGAAGGAGGGGGAGGGCACACGACACGGCGCAAAGCGGGGCGGTCGGAGCCAAGGGCAAAACCATTTTGGGCGTCGCGATGCCGAAAGAAAAGGGGGAGGGGATGAGAGACTTTGCGCGACAGCGCGTAGAAAACAGAGGGAAGGGGGGGGG
>NW_026267186.1:925109-927363 GCF_000697945.3 Frankliniella occidentalis | reverse complement strand
TGTGTTGGTAGTTACAATATTGTATCTGAGCTAGTTATGCACACAGAAGTCCGGTGCTAGTTACAAAAATTGTCCTTAGACATTTAGAGTGTACTTCCGCAAAATTGAAAAAAAAGGGGGAGCAGTGAAAGGGAAGGAAAAAAAGAAAAAAGGAGGGGTGGCCGCCGGCGCCACCAAGCACGCTGTCGGACGGCCTTACGCCCTGCTACGTGCTGTAACGTCCGAGCAGCGTTAGCAAGCGGCGAGCCGAGCCGGCTTGGCATCTCGCCACATACACATGGGAAACGCAAAATACATTCTGATGCTAATCGCCTCACACCCATACGAACATTCACCCCCTCCCCCTTCTTTTGCACACGCATCCTTTTGAGCGATCCCCCGGGCAGGAAGCGTCCGAGTGGTTCAATTAAATCATCGTTAAAAAAAAGGGAGGGGGATTTATTTTGCAGCGTGGGGAGCGTGGGGCGAGAGACATTAGTACACACCCTTTCGCGACTAAATCACGGGGAGCACAAAACTGCACTGGATCGCACCTTTATTACACGGATGATGAGAAAATGTCAAATTGGCCTTTGAAGAAACTGGAAAACAAAAGTGATAAGTCGTGCCTTTCCTAGGGCACTAAACACATTTTCAGTTTAGTGCCTAACAAAGGCACTAAACTGGGCACTAAATTACCCAAAAGGTGCTAAAAATAAGTGCCTTTGGCAATTTTCTTAGAGCCATTTAAAAATGAGTTGACACCTTTATTTTTCCAGTGGAAGCACGCCGAGGTACTATTTTGGGCGCTTTAAGCGCCATCACAAAAAAGTAGCACACCAAAAATTCAGTAGCGGTGCGACTAAGCATTTGTCCGTTCTGCAGGGCTGTTAAAATATGCTGTTTTGGTCGAGATCCAGCCGAGATGCACTTTTAAGGGGCAGTCAGTGTAATGGTACAAAAGCGGTCGCTTTCCTACCCCCTCCCCCCCCTGCTGTGGCCGTCTGCGGTTCAGCCAAGGGTGCCAACCTCATAATGAGCGAGGCAAGGGTCGGGGGGACGCAAATGCGCGGGGGGAAGAAGGCCGAGGAGGGGGGAGGGGGGGCGTGGGCGGCAGACCTCTTCTTCCCCATTAACGCCCTCGCGGGCCGGAAGGCGCTGCCTGCGCGCTCTACTCTGTTAACTCATATATGGATCCATTATTGTCTGCATTTAAAAAAAAAAAAAGGAGACACCAGAGCGCCGTAAAAATGGGGTTTTAGTCCGACCGCGCGGATGACGACCACGACCCCCCCAGGCCAGAGCCAGCAGCAGACGACGCGGCGGCCTGATGGGCTGTACAGAGGAGCTGAGGAGCTGTCATCCCCACTTTGCTCAACTTCTGCGCTCTGATGAGGTTGCTACCTCAGCGGTCGGCCTAAATTCCCTTTTTTTTTTGCGGCTCTCTGGTAGACATCTTCCCATCGAAGGAGACCTGCCCATGCTTACATTCAAGAAAGAAGACATGACCATACGTCTGCAATGAAAGAGGAGCACAAATCCTCCTCAGTATGTTATTTGTTCCGAAACAAAATGCTTGCAAACTCCATAAGTCAAAAATCTCCGGTCTGGGCAATATCTTTCCCGCCAAATACAGTTACAGCCCTTTTGGCATCCCGTTTCGGCAATAACCCCGTTACTCGCTCGTCCGTCAGCCGTCAGCTGGGGCCGGCCCGACACATCCACGGCCATAACACAAATGTTTCTGCCGATATTCCATCCGTCTCCGGGGATAAATCAAAAGCAGACCGTCGTGTTTTGTACCCGAGCAGCCCGGCTGGGTGCGGCGGGGAGCGGTGCGGCTAGCTAGAATTTCCATGCCTGCGGTCCCATCCATTCCGGCGTGCCAGGCCGGTTTGGTTTCCCAGAACTCTCTCACTCTCTCGCTCGCTCGCTCTCGCTCTCTCTCTCTCTCTCTCATTTGTATCACTCTCTTTCTCGCTGCGTTTCCCTTAGCCGTCTCTCCCGAGTGCAATTTCCCAATCGCAATACACCCCCACCCCCTCCCGTCTCTCTCTCTCTCTCTCTCTCCCTCCCTCCCTCCCTCCCTCTCTCTCTCTCTTTCTCTCTCCCCAACCTCACACTCCCTTGCCTGATCAACTAATCAGACCATAGGGGCCGGCGAGCCCAGTTGCCATATCCCTTGTGAGGGGTGGGAGAGAGAGGAGGGTGGAAAGGGAGAGAGAGAGGGAGAGAGGATGGGGGAAAGGGAGAGGGAGAGAGAGAGGAGCGAGAA
>NW_026267186.1:923133-924664 GCF_000697945.3 Frankliniella occidentalis | reverse complement strand
CCCCTCGAACCCCCAGCACACACGCCGCGATCCAACACTGACAAAGCGACACAATGGCAATGATTTCAACATGGCGCTACAACAAAGCCCTTCCCGGCAGCCAGGGTCGACAGGGTTCGGCCCGCCCTCTCTCACCCGCCTCCCACCTCGCCTCGCACAATGGCAGGGCTTCGCCTAGGTCAAAGGTCCGCGAGGTAAAAGCAAGGGCGCACAACAGCCGTTCCGTCTCTCCACTCCAGTTTCGACAGGTGCTAAATTTTTCTTGTACTGGGAACACAACTGTACTGCAAAATTCTCGCAGCGATGTGAACAATTACGTTCGCATTGCAAAGCATTTTACTACGCTTTAAAATTCTTTGCAATGCAAATAAGAATAGTTCTTCGCAAGCTTTTTCTAAAAGTGCACTTCTTTACGCTCTTCGAAATTCTGGTAGTACAGCGAATGATTAAATAAGTAAAGGTTGCAAGATTGGTCAAGATTTTTCGTAGCCGAAAGTCAGTTTGGTTTGTCCTGACAAATTTTATATACCTACATCCATTATTTTAATGTTATGCCAACATAGACTGTGCTATAAAAAATAGATTATAATAGACACACGTACGCCACGTACAACTTAACCAAGATATTTTTCACAGTGAATTTGATTGTCACTAATTCCATTAGACAGTCGTTTGCGGTGACGCCGCCTCCGTCGTGGTGGAGCCTGTAGCGGCCCCCCTCGAAACAGAAGTTTCAACGAACGGGGTGAGGAAGAGAAAGGCGCCCCGCCGGTCGGCAAGCAGTTACAAGGCGAAAGAATGCAATATCGGGACGATTCAAGCAAAGGCCGGGAGGGAGGGGGCGGGAGAAACACCACTCCTCTTTCACGCGCAGCTCCCAGGGCCCGCGCCCTGTCTGCTGCACGCGAGCCCCGGAGAGGGGAGCAACCGAAGCAGTACACACGACCAACTGTGCACTGGAACCGCAAAGTGTATGATTGTCGCACACAGGCCCGATTCGTACACTTTTCCTTATTATTAAAATTCACACGGTTTTCCGGTTCAGAAACAGAGCCCAATGACTTGCTCGCTCGCTCTCTCATATAGTGGAATTGAGTACACATGAAAGCAAATGCTCTCACGGGCGCATTAAAGCAACTAGTACGACAAACGGATGTGGGTTCGACACAGGCACAATAATTGATATTGGCAAATATGTGCCCGCTCCGCGCCAAAACCACATGTAATACATCCAAACAGAAAACGTAAAGCGGGGCGAAGTAATAGTTTGCACGCACTGTGGACTCGGCCAGCCGCCGGACCACCCGGCGGCGGCTTCATCTGCCATTCGACTAATGTGCCCCGCCCCACCGCGCCCCGCCCCACCGCGTCATAAGGTAAAGGAGCATCATATCCACCGCATCGTCGTCAAGGGTACTTCAAACAAAACAGTAGGAGCCCGTGTTGTGAGTGAGTGAGTGAGTGAGTGAGTGAGTGAGTGAGTGAGTGAGTGAGTGAGTGAGTGAGTGAGTGAGTGAGTGAGTGAGTGAGT
>NW_026267186.1:920581-921993 GCF_000697945.3 Frankliniella occidentalis | reverse complement strand
AAGGGGGGGGGGGGAGGGCACGCATATTCTATTGCTGAGCTAGCGAAGCCTTACACGCCCTTTCAAACCCGGTACCTCCTACAAGGCAGCGAGACCGCAGCGGCATGGTTTCCGGCACCAGCGGAAGCAGTTTCCACCGCCGGGTCTCCTCGGTTTCGAGGAAAGGAGAACTTCCTTTTTTTATCGAAAGAAATGTGCAGCGAGGGGCCACATATATAAAAGTACACCGTTAAAAAAAACTGGGAAACCAGAGGGACGTTCTAACCTTTCTTGGAGTGTTATTACTGACTTTGAATAAACCTTTAGAGACGCATTAAAAAAAATGCACCCCTGGAAAGGCACAAACATTCAACACCTTTAAAAGGAACTTAAATTTAGCACCCTTAAGAGGACCAACAATTAGTAACCACCTTTGTTGTTCCGGTATTGTCGCACTTGAAGGGTGTGGCAAATGTTGCCACGTTTCTAGTGCCCCACTTTTGTCTGGCAGCACCACCGTCGAGGTGCTGCTGTCACCACACGACTCAAACTCACCTTCTTCCTTCGGCGGCGTCCCCGCGGCTCTTCCTCGACGAGCACCACGGTCGTCACGACGCCCGTCTGCACGGTCTGCGTCGCGTGGGTGGTCAGCGTCGAGCAGCCCGCCTGCGTCTCGACCGAGCACGACGCGGAGCCCGGGGCCGGCCCCAGCACGTCCCCGTCGTCCGTCCCCACCCCGACGTCCACCCCCGCCGGCTCCTCCGGCTGCTCCAGGCTGGAGGCGCTGCTGGAGGAGGAGAAGCTGGAGCCGCACAGCCTGGAGGCGTAGTAGTACACGGCCATGGCGGCCGAGCTGCGGCCCCGGCGGCCCCGGCGCGGGCTCGGCCCGCCTCAGCGCCGGACCCTCCACTATGGCAGCGGCAGCGTCCCGAGCGCCAGCGAGTGTGTCTGCAGCGAGCAACGAACGTCTCACACTTGTAGATGTGCGCATTCCATTCGTACACCTGCAGGTGTGTGAACGCCACTCGTTACACATATGGAGGCACAAATGTGTGAAATATAAAGGAAAATTCACACTACCACCCCTACTCCCTTGAGACGAATGGGCATTCACACACACCTACAAGTGTGCGACATTCGCACAATTGCGTCTCCAGTGCATCGGCTCCGATTGGCTGTGTTGTGCGCGCGTGCGTGTGTGTGTGGCAAGTCAGCCTGGATAGGACAGCAGCAGCATCCAAAAGGAGAGCTCGAGTGAGAGAGAGAGAGAAAGAGAGAGGGAGATAGCGGATAAAATGGTCAAAAACCAAAAGGCTTTCACGCGCTCTCAGTTTTATTTATTACTCGTCGAAAGGCAATTTACAATCAGAATTACCTAAACAGCATTTCGCAGTGTAACGACATGTAACGCAGTTACAGCGACATCCCCCCCC
>NW_026267186.1:910772-911601 GCF_000697945.3 Frankliniella occidentalis | reverse complement strand
GGCAGGGCTGTGCGCCCACACCCAGTCGGCTGAACAACAGGCGCCCCCCGTAGCAGTCCACGGGACCCACGCACTGAATTTTCGTCGACTTGCGGCTGCACGCAGGCAGCTCATTTCCATTTCGCAGTCTGAGGTGTGGAGAGAGTAAGGAATAGCGAGTGAGAGATCCAGAGAGAAAGAGAGAGGGGGAAGGGAGCGAGAGACAGGAAGAGAGAGGAAGAGAGAGGAAGAGAGAGGGGAGAGGGAGAGAGAGACAGAGACAGAGAGACAGACAGAAAGAGAGAGACAGAAAGAGAGGAGACGTGAGAAGAGATGAGGGAGAGAGCAGCCAGCGTCAAAAAAAGTCTCAACGAATAGCTTTAAAATAGAGCTTACGAAGTAAATATAATGCTTCGTAATTTCGCAGGACTTTTCACGGTGTGCTTCGAGCCTGTTTTCGGCTTGCTTTCAGCTTGCTTTCGGCATGCTTTCGGCTTGCTTTCAGCTTGCTTTCAGCCCGCCGCCGCGCCGCCGGCCGCAACAACTCGAAATTATTATTACTATACAACACCACGCCATTGTGAAGAGTTTCAGCAGTTTTCATCGCAGTTGTTGTGAAACTGTCGCTAAGGTCTTTTGCACGGCGTTCCGCACTCCCCACGCGAGCGAGCTGTGCTCGGGATCAGGTACCGGTAGTGGTAAACCTAGAACAAGGAAAGATGGTGGCGACCTCGGGCGGGATTACCTGGTGATATGCCTCCAGGAGTGTCTAAGGGTGTCCAGGGGTGTCCAGGGGGTGTCCAGGGGGTGTCCAGGGGTGTCCAGGGGTGTCCAGGGGTGTCCAGGGGTG
>NW_026267186.1:902772-909417 GCF_000697945.3 Frankliniella occidentalis | reverse complement strand
GGGCGGGCTAGGAGCGCCAGGGGCCGGCTAGGGGTACCCGCTCCTTCGGGGGCACGGATGTCGCCGGACAACGGGTATCCCATGACCAAGCCATCAGACATCAAACGAGATTCCACCATCGCGCCTCGCCCACTCCCCTGTTGACTTGCTCGCGCTCGCACTATCCCCCGCTCACTCTCTTGATCACTTGCCTGGGTCATCTCTCTCTCTTTCTCCCTCTCTCTTTCTCCCTCTCTCTCACACACACACACACCTGCTCCAACCACACTTCACTTCACCCACTCTTTTGTTTAATTGCTCCCCTCACTCCTGTTCAATTACTCGTCCAATTGCTTTGCTCGCTCGCTCTGTCTCTGGCACTACTCTGCAGAGTATGGCATGCCACGTTCTTTCTTTCTAGCCTGCACCGTTTTTCTCGCCCCCTCACCGAGAAAAAAAGCGATTCGAATTAGCCGTAAACCAAAAGTGTGTTTTAATCAATCAAAAATTGACTACCTCAAGCCAACTAAACGTTTAATCGAGAATTTCAAACATCATGATGATCAGGTACACCGACCACACCTCTATTAACATGACTAAATCGTGAAATCAGGGCGATCGAAATTTATTTTACAAAGGTAATATTTTCTTGGATTTCGTTTTTCTTCCGTGGATCAAATGGTTTTCTGAGTGCTTTCTCTCTCTCTTATTCCAATGATAGACACTCTTAGCGGATGCTGTGTGTGTTCAATTCCGTGTGGGTGTCAAGGGACCAAAGCAACACACACAAACACACGTACGCACACACACACGACCAGCCGGAGCCAGCAGCAGCGCTTTACCGACGTACTTCGCGATTCACTTTGCAGCGCGCTGTGCTAGCCGCGCGGTACAGAGGGGCACATCTCTGCGACCCCGACAACGGTCAGAAACGGGAAATAGCGAAAATAAATTATCCCGGGCACCACGAGTCCTCGAGCATGTATGTGTGCGGCCTGGGCAAACGGCGGTCGGCCTCGGACACACGGCGTACGCGAAAGTCCTCGGACACGCTGCACGGCCTCCACGGCGCACGGAACAGACTCGCACACGCCGTACGGCCTACGGCGCACGATAACGCAGGTGCGTACACGGCCTCGGACACGGCGCACGCTACACGGCCTCGAGCAGCGCGGGGGCGTACGGCCTCAGACACAGTGTACGCGGACAGCTTCGCGCAAAGCGTACGGTCTCGGACACGGTGTATACGGCCGCATACACGTCCTCGTACACTTCACTCACTTCACTAGTCACTTCACTGCTCTATAGTCACTAAGGCGGACAGGTAAAACATTTCTGAACGGTCCGAGAACTGGGCCAGCGAGAGGGGCCTCCGCCTCGGCCGACACGCCGGCATACGGGTCTCGGACACGCGCGCGGAGCCGAGGCCGACGGCTGCGGGGCAGCTGGTGGGGCGCGCGCGCCGCTGGTGCCGCCGGGCGACTGAGGGGGCGGCGGCGCTGGCGGAGCTGTCGGAGCCGGCGAGGCCTGCACCCGGCCCCCACCAGGCGACCCCACCCTCGCACCCAGCTCCACAGGGATGCGATGACGTCGCATGAAGGGACAAATTCGCCGAGATCGTAGATATATACCCAGGAAAAAAAAAAGGTCGCGTGAAGACAAGTTTGGTAAACTAGGTAGATGTACGCCAGACCAGAGGCCTGCAGCGGGCGAGCCTCGATGCTCGTTGCTACGCCGCTCCACCTCATGCGAAAGGCTCCGCTCGGCTCGGCTCGTATCGTGACGAGCGGAGCCTACGAAAGCTCGGCTGGCAAAGGAGCATCTGTAGGCTCGTTTAGCAGTGCGACAGAGACAGACGTAGCAGGCAGCGACGAGTGCGAGAGAGACACCGTATGCTAGGTGGGGTGAGGTAGGGTAGGTAGATGCCGCCGCTGGACCGTCGCTACTCCCAGTTCGAGAGATTTTGGAGAGCCTCTACCTACCCTACCTCACACCACCTTTTGCAAACGAGCCTCTACGCTCGCCCGCTGCAGGCCTCTGCGCCAGACCCCGCCTCGAGTAACAGGCTTAGCGATATCTCACGAAACACTGTTACGCTGCGACGCGCCTGGCATACATCTACCTAGGCCTACCTAGGACGCGGAACTTTCTGATCACTGGAGTAATAGGCTCCGCTAATCGCCCAGCCAATAAAAAACTTAAATTTCAACGAACAAACAAAAAAAGATCGTAATTTGATCAACGACCCTTTTTAAACAGAGCGCCCATTTACTCATTTTACTCGACTAAGCAGCACAGCTGGATGGATGGGATTAAAGGAGCGATGTTTTGACGTGTTCGAACGCCAAAGCGTTATTTATCACGATGCGATGCCAAGCGTGAGGCGTGAGATTGGCATCAGCTTGTCGGTAACAACCTGGCGTCTGGAGCTCGTCGGTACCCCTGTCTCTCTCTCTCTCTCTCTCTCTCTCTCTCTCTCTCTCTCTCTCTCTCTCTCTCTCTCTCTCTCTCTCTCTCTCTCTCTTGAAACATGATATACCCTCGTTTCTTAGCGCTGGTATGGTAGAAATGATTTAAAGCTTTACTCATTGAGTCATTTCCACAAACATCGCTCGTTTAGAGTCTATATTTTCGGTTACGAAGACTTATATTGAGAAATTTCGCAAACAGAGCCAACAGAGCGATGAAGTCATACGTCGCACGTCGCTCTACTTGGGCAAGAAAACTCGCTGTATGTTTTTACAGTGAGGTGGGTGAGAGGGAGTGGAAGGTACGGGACGAGTGCAGCAAGCAGATGGAAACCTTCAAAAATGTATTGCATCGGAAAAGTGAGAGAGATTAAGGGGGGAATGCCGCCCTGGCAGCAATCTAGAGCAAATCGGATCACGGCGACACCGTCGTGCGTTGTCATCGCCGATATCAGTTGCCCATCTCCCGACAAACTCAATCTGAGTGAAGCGGAGCGCGATAGACTCCCATCTCAAAGTTGTAAGAAAGTAACCGTGGCTGAGGACGCACTGGCGGACGGGGTGCTTATGCTGCCCGAGGGCGCGCACCAACAGTCTGAGCCAAGATAATGGCCGGGTTACGTCTCCCTTTGAAGGTACTCCCTCCACTCCTGAGTTTTTGTTAGCGTTGGAATACGAACAATCCACGTCGGATACTTTCGTTGCACGACAGTCGAACCTTATCAGGTTATTTATACGGCTTTTCAAAGCCAAAGCATCACAGACTTATGCAATAAGGAGAGGTTCTTGCATTAATTTTGCAATAGTTTTTCCCTTCTAAGCTTAGTCACATTCATTTCGGTGATAAAAAGCTATCGTTATCATGCGACACACTGTTAATTGCTTACGAACAACAGGTTCAACATTGTTCGTTAGATCTTTCCTATCCTTGCCTTGCAAACAATTGCTTTGTAATACAAAGAATGAAAATTGTTTGTAACGTTGCGAAGCACACTGTTGAATTCCTGCATTTACTTCGCAATTACAAAGTGATGCTTTGCAATTACGAAGTGACGCTTTGCAAAGCATCACTTTGTAATCGCGAAGTAAATGCTTCGGAGTTACAAAGGAGCAAAATACTTCGCAGCTCTGCAAAGCGAATGCTTTGTAGGAATTTAACAGTGCATTTAATTCATAAGCATTTTACAGTGCACATCATGAGAGTCCCAGATAACCGGATAACATATTAATGGCGTATTAAAACATGTGTAAGCCAGCGTAGGGCGCGCACACCAGTAAGTTGCGAGTTAAAACAATCATACGATTTTAGTGAATAATGAGTCAGGCGTAATAATTCCATTTTTTTTAAAGCTCGTAACGTAAAGGCGCCACAGATGGGAAAAGGATTGTGGAGACAAAATTAAGAAGGGGTCAAAGAAAAAAATAACGAACACAAGCTCGGCAAGCACGCGCAAATACGACCGCCAAGGTGGAGGCAATTTTCTTCCCCGCCCTTGATTCTTTCTTTTCTTTATTATTCAGAAAGAAGCTTTGGTGAGGGCAGGGAGAGGGACAGGGCGGTGGAAATGGAATTAATCTCCCTTATTTTACTCTTTATATTCCCCCGCGGCAAGAGACTGACCGAGAGTAGAACCGCCGCGCCACGGCCCGGAATTATGACAAACTTTTCGCCATCCTCTTAAATATTGGAGGGTCGCGCTCCCAAACAAATGATTTCAAAAGAGAGTCAAAGTGAGAGAAAGCGGCTTGCGAGCCACGACCCCGCGGCTGGAGAGTCCAGCCAGGACACGGCAACCGTGATGGAGCTCGAGGGCGCGGCAGTCAGGGGGGGGAGGGCGGGAGAGAGAGAGAGAGAGAGAGAGAGAGAGAGAGAGAGAGAGAGAGAGAGAGAGAGAGAGAGAGAGAGAGAGAGAGAGACTGGGGCGCGGAAGGAGCCAAAGGGGTCCACCAGAGGACAGCCAAAGTCGTCGCGTCTGTGACAAACAAACCGGACGCGCCGCGCGCGCTGCTGGACCTTCCAAGGGCGCCGGGCGCACAGTCGCAAGCACACGCGCACACACACGCACGCACACAAACGCGCGCGCTCGCGCACACACACACACACATCAACGCACGACGCTCCAAGTTAAACGCTGGAGGCCGTGAGGCGCCGCCCAGCCGTCGACTCCTCCGATACAGTCTCACTAGTTGAGAACTGGTGAAGGGTGCTGCGGGGAGGGTGAGGGGTGAGGAGAAGAGAGGCGAAGGGAGAGCGAGAGGGAGGGGACATAGCGAGCGTAGCGGGGCAGTGCGGTCTAATAAAAGCAAACAAAGTGCCTGGGACGAACCTCCCCCTCCCCCTCCTCTTAGAGCAGAGAGGTTTGGAACGCACCCGAGGGGATGCAGTGCCGGGCAGCGCCCCCCGTGAACACCATGAGCTGCCTGGCCCACCCACTGCGCGGCGCCTGCACCGGCTCAGAGAATAAACCCGAGCAAATACAACACTGCGGAAAAATTATACTCGGAAGTTAACAACATTTGTTATTTTTGTTTACAAAATGTGTTGTAAATTTGCAACAGCCCCTCCACTCCAAGTCGATACAAAGTGCATATGTAAATTTACAATATCAAATTGTCACTTTACGACAGACATCATGGGAAATTTTCCCGACAACCTATACGTTTTTCCCAGATTCATTCGGGAGCTAAGCGCCTGCGAAACTCGGGGTAGGCCAACCCGCCGGACACTCATGCATTGCATGTAAGATGTTGCCTACCCACCAGGCGCTATGAGAGCTGTGCAAGGTTCGTAACGGCAAAGGAGGAATAACCCCTAAGAGGCCATGGGATATTTTTTTTCGGGTTTTTGTTCTTTTTGAAATAAAACATGAATATGCGAGAACGACAGCAAAAAATAAAAATATTGCGCGATTAATGGAAATGAAAATGAGGGAATTAATTTGAATAACGCTCGTGTACGCCGGGGAAGTCCCTGTCACGAGCAGCGGTAGGAGCGCCTGTGTGCTCGGGTGGGTCTGGGGAGAAAAAAGGGAAAACAGATCGCGGCGGCGCGGCGGGGGGTGGAAAACGCCGTGCTTACACGAGTCACTTCATACTTGGTAGTAGTTTAGGAAATTTCAAAAACTTGCTAAGCTACGAACATCAGCTGACGTAAAGGGCTCTGTGCACAGCAGGGCTGGTAGTATTGCAAGTTGACAATAGTGAAGAGCATCGTATAGGCTACAGTAAAACCTGCAGCCAAGTACCGTAAGTTACAGGGCCTTCTCAGTCACGGTGGTCTGCCTTTGTTTATACTGTTACTTCCAGGAGGGTACTACATTGTGAAACAATACTGCTTTGCGATCCACAAATGGATTTTTACCTCAAGTCGGCAAGGAACGAGGCAAATTGTCACCGTGACTCCAAAGGAATTTTCACAGTAACTTCCAGACAATTTTCCCTGAGCTGCAGGCGATCGGGTGCGGGGCGGGAGCGGGGCGTGGAACGCGAAGCATTGTCGAGTCACGCTGCGGATGCCGAGCGACCAGCACAACTTATCGGCTCTCTGCGAAGGGAAGCAAGGGGTTGAGGGGAAGGGGGGAGGGGGGGGTAAGAAAAGGAGCGAAGGGGAGGCAAGGAATGGGCGCCGGTCAACTTCTCCAATACCGCTTCAGAAACAATGTCGAAGATGCACCTGAGCGGAGGGACGCTACCCCAAAAAAAAGACTACTGTGAGGGAAAAACTTAAATTTCAAAAACGGACGAAAATTTTTTTGCCTTGAGCCAAGAACATATTTTCTTGCACCAAGGAAAATAAATGCAGGTCAAGAGACCTTTCATACATACCACATCCCGTTAAATCTTTGTGATTAAAGCAAAGGAAGGCGAGGGAGAGAAGGATGATTTCAGCGAATCTATGCAAAACGGGGTGGTTTCAGGAAGACAGCCCACCGACCTAGTGCTTCACATTTGTGATGAAGCGTGGGGCGCTTGCAAATACCTCACATTAACTACTAATGTGACGCACTCTGGTGCTCCACATAGGCTAAAGTACATTAGTTGCACAACTTGTCTGTGTAAATGGAAAGGGTCTGAAGGGGTGGGAGTGAGACAGCCCCTAGCCGTGGTCAGAGGTCAGGGCGTGCGGGGAGGACAGGCGCTGCTAATCGTGCCCTTCCGGCGTGTTGCGCGCGCGAGACACAGAAGGGGGGAGGGAGGG
>NW_026267186.1:901541-902567 GCF_000697945.3 Frankliniella occidentalis | reverse complement strand
CTATACGCTCTGGCGAGAGAGCGTCGGTATCGTGGAGTCGAGAGGGGGAAGGGGGAAGAGGGGTGGGGAAGCGCAGCGCCCGCCGCCGTCCCCCCGGCACGTGAACCAACAGAGCGCATTGTGCTAGGCCCGTCATGTGTGTGGGGCTCCACCCGGCCCGGCCCGCCCCACCCCGCCCCGTTTAATAAAATATAACTCGGCTTCAGCTGGCGGCCCGACCCGACCCGGCCCAGCCCCGGCCGCGCTTCAGCAAGCACAAGCAAGCGGTATGGTGCTGGTCAGGGGCGGTCACCCACCCCTTGGGTGCCAGCAGGGGGAGGGGGGCACGAGGAGTAGTATAAGGCGGGAAATTGGAACGAACTCGGCCTCCAAATTGTTTATTCCGGTCGCGAATGCAGAAAAAAATTAGGGAAAAAAATAAAACGGTCGGGGTCGACGCGGACAGAAGGGCGGCGCGCGAGCTTCCTAGACAGAGGAAAGGGAAGGGGCGTAGGGGGGGGGGGGGTAAAGGCCTTTGCAGACAGCTGGGTGTTCATCCCATCAGACGGCACGCAGCACAGAGAGAACCCTGGCCTTGGGGCGGGGGCGAATACGGAACTACTTACAAACTTTTTGCTAGATTACCCCCCCCCCCCTCCTACTCCCTTCTTGTGTCTCTCCCAACGCTCTTCAGCATGGTGGCTCAGCAGAGGGAGGAGGAGAAAGGAATGCTGGTGCCTCTGTGTGCGTGTACACCATGTTACCGCAATACAAGAGGAATTGCACGAGTATACATACAAATCTTGAATGAAAACACACACGGCCTGGCCCCTACACAACTTTGTGCAGCGGCCACACGACGCAGCACCAAAGCTCCTCCTCGCAGTACACCGTGGTAAACACCATAGAAACAGTAACGCACAACGCAAACGTGTTCCTCCACGCACACCGCGCCTCCCTGGCCGGCAGTCGTTAGCAGCAGGACGCACCTCCCCGTTCTTTTTTTTTTTTTCTGTATTCGCTCTTAAATAGTTTTTGCGCCCCAAT
>NW_026267186.1:897489-901491 GCF_000697945.3 Frankliniella occidentalis | reverse complement strand
CCCCTCCCCCGCCTCTGCCCGTTCCCCATATCATCCCATTTTTCCTCAAGGGATACCGCAGTGTTTTTGCTCTCGCGATGCTACTTGTTGTTGAGACTCACCGAGAAGTGGTGCGGTGGCGAGCCGCCGAGGTTGCCTCCGCTCCCGGCCTGAAACACGAGACGAGAGAGGAGTTCAAGTCAGTCCCGGCATACACTGGGCCCTTGAACCAATGGGTACAGACGCACTGTAAAAAGTTTCCGTGATTCTTAGAAAAGAAATGTATACAAAAATATATCGTGAGTTTTTGAGTGATAAAACATTGACAAAATATATACAAATTTCATACTCTAATTAGGGCTTTAGAAGCAATTCGTAAAATGACAATGTATCGTAATTTGTTGAAAAACAAAGTTTTCGGTATAGAAAATTGGCCTAGAAGATTTCGTAAAAAAGCGCGTCAATTTATTTTTACAGTGCGCCCTTATTTAGAACCTGAAAACAAAACAGAGAAATGCGGCCGAAACCAGGCCAAACACGACACGACACAAAAAGGGGGCTGCTTTTTGGTTTCCCTTGCTTATGTATTCCTCTTCCGCTGCAACCCCGGTGGAGGAGGCCACAGGCTGTTGCACGCCCCCCGGCCCCGGCCCCGCCGCCGCGACCTTTTCCTCCTACAATTGCAGTACTTCCCGCCCCGCCCTCAGGACTTGCCCACTGAAGCGCGCCTCCTCCCCGCCTCGCGACTTGTTCTGCCAACTCCTCACTAAGTATTTTCCGTTTCCTTTCTCTCGTCGTCTTGGGGAGGAGACTCCTGCTCCGCAAAACCCGGCCAAGCGAGTTATTCTCTCTCTCTCTTTCCCCCTTTTTTTTCCCCCGAGGTCTGTTTCATCCTCTTGGCGTTGGAAGAATAAAAAGAAGAGAAACGAGTGAAAGGAATACGTGGGTGTAGAGAAGGGAGGAAAAAAAACAGCGGGGTCCGAGGAGGATGGGAGGGGGAGCGATAGAGCAGAGAGACTCTGAGCAGCGGAGGGGCGGGCGGTGAGTTTCCGGGAGGGCCCGCCAGGGGGCTGCACGCTCCGGGCTGCGCGCGGGGGGTGGTGACCGCCGCCGCGGTGCTCGCCGCCGCCGCTACCCCGCGAGCCGGGAGTGGCCCCAGAGGCACGGGGTGGTGACCACACGACACAGCTTCCCGCCTAGCTATATACTACATCCAGACGACGGCGGACGCAATGTTAATTTTAATGTAGAGGCGTTTCTTTACGTCTCGTCCACGTCAAGTCGACTCGCTTTTGTAGGCGAGTATTTAAGCACCTACCACTAAGAGAAATTCTTGCAAGGATCTCAGGAAAATTTCCCCAGAGGTGTGTCGGAAAATTACAATTTAAATTTGAAAAATTACAAGCACCATGAGTCGACTGGGAATTCATAGACAAGCAAGAACAGGCGGTCGTAATTTTACAACAAATTTTGCAAATCTTAAATACAAAACATGTTTTGTATTGCATATTTTGTACATGCATGTCTGTAAATTTGCGAAAGATATTTCTCAACGTGACATAAAAAAAATGTCATTCAATAATAAAAATGAGACAACCACGGACACAGAGGCTGCTGCGGTCACTGCGGCCGCTGTGCTGTGTGCATCTGTATGCAAAAACAAACGACGATAGGCATAATTAATTATTCCCGCGACTGTATGTAGCTCAACGGCCAGAGCCAATCGTCTCCCAGCAAGCAGTTGCCGGCCCGCCCCGGCCTAGCAACATGGTTCATGTAGGGGATGATACAGCGACCACCCCTGGCCCCCGGCCCCTCCCCCGACCGCAGCGCAGGAATGCGGCCGCCGTCGTGCTGGATGTCACGGATGACGGCTTCTATAACGTGGGGACCGCGGCGGCCAGGGGAGTCGTATGAACAGAACAGACTCCTGCGCCCCCGAAATAACTGGGTGCCGGCGACTAAAGAGAAATTCTTGGCTGGACCAAAAGTCACCCTGGAAAACAAGTTTTCTATGGCGGGATTTGTACCAATGCCATGCATCCACGCAACAAAAAGGCGGATCTAAAAGCGGCTCAGCGCTGCTCAACAAGAACGCGCATCAGATAACGACGGACCTGCTTTGGCTTTGGAGGCCTCTCACTCTTCTTAGAGATGGCGCATCGTGTTGGGTGTTGGATCTTTTTCGAGAAGATGGCAATGAAAATAGCGCTTCGCCGAGAACGGTACAAATTTTTTCGCCGACGAGTGAGAGGCGTCCAAAGTCGAGTATGCAAAGATCAGCGAAAAGCAGAACCGCCGTTGTGGAGTGACAGTGTTCTGATGCGTCTTTGTCCAGCGAGCGCTTTCTCATCCGCCTTTGTTGAATGGATGCGGGGGGCACCAGTGGCCGAGCCTGGGATGTAAGTATTCCAGGTTCATAATTAGTGTTCTGGCAGGAGCAACGCTTTTCTATACTCGTGAATATTTTTCCTATACCAATAGAAAAACTCAAAACTACGACAATCTTGTTACGCTTCATTTTTTAGGAGAAATCGGAATCGCGAGGAAAACACACGCTTTGTAGAGTCTGAAAATGTGATAAGTGATCATAACAATCAAGGTATAGACAGCCAGTTCTCGGACAGCGACGTTCATTCATTGCTACCTAAAAAAAGGTGAGAAACAAGGAAGCGGAAAATGCATGTTAGAAACGTCACACGTCACAGCCAAAACAAAGTACGGAGACATCTGATGGCGGTCCAATCTGCCCGCAGCCTGTGGCGGACAAACGTTAGCCTTACGATGGAGACGGCGCGCATGTCGTGGGCCAGGGCGGCGGCGTCCACCTCGTCCTGGTCGGCAGCGGCGGCGGCCGGCACCGACGGCCCCGAGCCGCAGCTCGAGTCGGACACGGACCGCGAGGGCGCGAACCCGCCGGGGCCCGGGCTCCAGAACCCGGACGACGACGACGACGATAGCGGCGACCCGCACTTGGGGCCGGCGGCGACCTGGTGGTGCGCCTGGTGGAGGTGCTGCTGCTGGGCGCCGGCCTGCAGCGGCGGGGGCGGCGCGGCCTGAGCTTTGCCGTGCCTGCAACACACACACAAGGGGAAAAATAGTCATTTCCGGCCAGCCAGCCATCCCATCCCATCATCACCCCACTTGAAAACAAGAGAACAAAGTTTAGGAAGCAAAGAAGAAAAACATTGCATTTAAAAAGAAAACACTCTAAATGCATGTTTATTTGGTCCACAAAAGAAGTGACGTTTTTACCCGCATCCAATGATACGCCAAATTGTACCGTTAGAGTGCACAATTTTTAAATTTTGCTAAAGTGGACAAACTTTTTTCCTATTTTGAGTACACACGAAGAGCCCCGCCGCAACCGCTACGCAGTGTTGCCAGAAAGTTAGGCAAAATTCCCGCGAGTACACCTCGCCTGCCTACTAGGCAACATGTTTACACCCGTGCTAAGGAGTTGCCAAGTAGGCAGGCGTCGATGCAGCCCGCTCCACACAGGTGTATTCGCGGGAAATTTGCCTAAACTTTCTGGAAACACTGCCGCTATGTGCCGAAGCGAGTACACATACATACTATTCACAGAATACACTGAAAACGCAAGTGTGTGAAAGTCACACACTGGTGTGTGAATGCCCATTCGTACAATTAAGGAGTAAAAAGTGTGGATTTTCTTTAGAAATTCCCACAACCTTGCCTTTGTACGAATGGCGTTCATACGCCTACAAGTGTGCGACAAGCACACACTTATGGGTTTCCGGTGTACACAGAAGGTATTCAAAAAGGAACGAAAACACGGTCGATACTCAGGGAGATTGTGCATACATGTACACACTTGGGTTGGCAGAGTGGTTGTTGCGGGCTCCTAATTTACTGGGCGATAGAAACAGAAACGTTCCATTACGGGGAACGTCAGGAGGACAAACAAAAGAAGAGCGCGCGACGCACGTCACGCTGTTTAGCATGAGAGTCAGTGTGTGACAGCGAGGTGGGGGCACTCACCGGCTGAGCTGGGGCGGGCCC
>NW_026267186.1:895667-897434 GCF_000697945.3 Frankliniella occidentalis | reverse complement strand
GGCGGGGGCGGCGGGGGCGGCGCCGCTTCCGGTGCCCGTGCCGGCCGCCAGCCCCGAGGCCCGCGCGACGCCCGGGGCCGCCGGCCGCGCCGGCTCCCACGTCTCCGTCGTGGACGAGTTGTACACGTTGTCCTCCTGCGTCTGGCGCGAGCGCTCGTCCACCACGTGACCGCCGCGCGCCACCGTCACCTCCTCGCGCGTCACCACCGACGACTTGACCTGCAGGCTCGTCTCCAGGCGCACGGGCGAGCGCAGGATGCCGGCGCGGACCTGCAGGAGAGGAAGAGGAAGTCAGTGTCACTGCAATTGTGTCAATGTCGCACACTTGTGGGTGTGTGAATACACATTCGTACCCATTCGTACAAGTAAAAGTTGAAATTTATTTTAAAAACTATCCCTTTAAAAAAAAACCTTTGAGAATTTTTTTTGAAAAACTTACTTTCCTTTAAAAAAAAATTCCCTTTGAAATTTTACACACTTGGGCCTCATTCATAAGTAGGAATGGCATTCACACGCCTACAAGTGACGCGGCTGTGGCAGTATACCCGAGTATAATAAGTCTGCTAAGCCGCTCACCAGCACTGTGTTGAGCAGGTCATGGGGCGGCACGTGGCCGGCCAGCAGGGCCTTGCGGATGGCGGCCCCATCCTGGCCCTGGAGGTGCAGCGGCTGCCCGTTGACTAGAAGCACCTCCTCCTCGCGCACCACCGAGCTCTTCTCACAGTCCAGGATCTGCGCGCCGGCCCCGACCAGCTGCTCCACCGTCTCCTGCAGCTCCGCAGCGTCCATGCCTGCAACAGAGAG
Source organism: Frankliniella occidentalis (assembly GCF_000697945.3). Taxonomy (NCBI): domain Eukaryota; kingdom Metazoa; phylum Arthropoda; class Insecta; order Thysanoptera; family Thripidae; genus Frankliniella; species Frankliniella occidentalis. Next base: position 896,630 of record NW_026267186.1, on the reverse strand, counting down.
CCCTGGTAAAGCGTCGGCTGTCACGACTGTGGTAATACCTCGTCATCCCTGGCAATCTGTTACTACCCCGAGGGTCATCCTTCAAAACATATAGCTCTTATACTACTCTCGGTGCCCCTTTGTTAACCTCTGCGTAGTAATTGTTTTGTAGTGATGGCTCATACCGCCCCTACACGAGTAGGGATCCCATTCCGGGCCGAAGGTCTCTCAGTGAACAATCGTTCAGCTCCCTGCCATATTTCCTTCTCCCCGCACCCTCCGCTTCGCAGAGCGCGCTGATAGTGGGATGCGAGCGGGACCACGGCGGCGGCGCTAGAATCGATTGATCTAGTGGGCGTGTGCAAACCGTGTACCAGACCGGGAGCCGGGGGACAGACGGCGAGACAGCGCGGCGCAGCTGCGCAGGTCCCATTTCCCCAAGGGAACGAGGAAACGTCGCCGTGAGCAAAGGCGTCCTCCTGCACTGATAGACCAATAGGTTGCAACCTATTGAATACATAACGCAAGTGTTCATCTCAGAAGTTGTGTACTACTCACTGTAAAAAATATCGTCGTAAATTTACAAAATTTTTGTAAACTTGAATTATAATTTAAGTTGTAAATTTACGAGAGCACATTTTTTACTCGCCAATGGATATGAAGTCGATGATACGTACTGCATGTATTTTTACGATTTCAAATTGTAACTTTACAACTTGCGTCAAGGAAAATTTTCCTGTAAACCTACCAACTATTTTTCACGGTGCTTGCAAGTGTGAAACTATCCCTGAGTCCTTAGATTGGGCGCGTCTGTCCGGACTCCTGACAGTGTAACGGCGCCAGAATGCCCCACCGTACCTTTGTGTTTGCCTCGGCCCGGATCGGTTCGCGGACGTTCAGATTCAAGAGCCAATAACGCTCTCCTGGAAGGCCGAGACCGCCACTCCAGTTGGCTCAGCGCGGAGGAGGAGGAGGGGGCGGGGG
>NW_026267186.1:892593-895544 GCF_000697945.3 Frankliniella occidentalis | reverse complement strand
GGGGCGCGGGCGGGGGGCGCGGGCGCGTTGGTGTGGCGAGTGGCTGCACAGGGTTGGACACACAGTCCAAAAGAAAGTGGTCGATATATAGCTTTTCACACAATAAACTTGAATCAGTGTCAAACCTTCTGCTGTTAAATTTTTTCATTAATATATAATTCGTAACCTACAAAGAATTTGGAACTGAAATCTTTGTAACACCTTTGGATTACGAAGGGCTCGGCTTTGTAATACGAAGGAGAGCACGCGTCTGTTCACAAACTAGTGCTCTTATTTGTAATACGAGGAAAATCCGTTTGCAATATGGTGGCTCCAGATCCTTTGTACGCACAGTTCAAACCTTACGAAGCAAAATGCTAAAGCCTTTGTACCTACGAAGGATTCGCTACCTACGGAGATTCCAAATTTTTCGTATGTACCTACGAAGGATTTAGCATTTTTCTTTGTATGGTTTTAACAGTGCGTTACAAAGAGTGAAAGGCGTCATTTTGAAATTTGGTCCAAAACAGGTCCCCATCGTGGGTCATGGCCCAATTGCCGAATAGCTTGGATGCGACTTGTCCCACTCTGCTGCTGGGCTGTCCGTCTGTCTGTCTGCCGCGGGACATGAGACAGAGACATGCGGCGCGGCGACGGTCATGAGCCGGACAAGTAGCTCGTTAAGCGGCCGGGGGGGGGGGGGGGGTTATTCAGATTGGCGAAGAGCGCGCGCCGTGCGCCTCGCGGCCCTCAGCAGCTACAGCCGAGGCTACAGCACATGGCTTCTAAAGCCTATTTCCGTAATCATACCATACAAGAAGTTCAGCACTTCTCAAAAAGTCACTGGTAAAACAAAGGCACTAAACAACACCTTTCCCGGGGCACTAAAGTCAAGGGCGTAGTTTAGTGCCTAAAGTTTCGTGCCTTTCCACAGGCACTAAACTTGTATGGAATTCATATGAAGCTAGCCAGCTAAAGGTGTGAAAGGTCACATTTAGTGCCTTTCCAAAGGCACTAAACTTTAGTACCTTTGGAAAGGCACTAAATTTTGTCAGTGTTTTTTAAAGGTAGGGATTCGCACCTATGTTTTTCCAGTGGTGAGGTGCTCGTTTTCAGTTTTAAAAAAATATTTGAAAACGTGACAAAAAGAAAATGTTGGAGATCTAATATGAGGGAATTAAATACTGTATTCGTGACAGTGTGACAGTTTGGGAGGCGCGCTTATTGGCCTTCCGAAAAGCGAGGGAAATATTGCGTTATTGAAATGAAAGACACTCGTCGCCCGAGGGTGGGGGGGGGGGAGGCTCATCCCTTGGAACAGGGACACCAGCTCACCAGCTCAAGGCCAAGGCTTATCAGAGGGTATTTCTTTACGCTCAAAAATAACTAAATAGACAGCTCAGTACTGTTACAGGCCCTACACAGAAAAAGAAATGGTTGCTTAAGCTAATTCAGCTTAGGGTAAGGCTTGGGTGAAACTGGAAAAGTCGGGCAAAAAACAGTGTTTTAAATCTTCATGCGAGTGAAATCAAGAAAAAGCTCTCTATATTATTCTAAGTTAGTTTGTCGCAGTTCTTTTAACATATAATAAGTCTATAGCTGGACATAACGCTGTGCGCAAGAGCTATTTTAAAAATAGTTCTTGCGCACTGTGTTATGTCTAACTGTACTTACCATATATCAAAAGATCCGCAACGAACTAACTTAGAGTAATATAGAGAGCTTTTTCTTGATTTCACTAGCATGTAGATTTAAAACTAAAAAAACTCTGTTTTTCACCCGACTATTCCAGTTTCACCCAAGCCTTACCTTAGGTATGCGAGCTAACGGGGGGACGGACAAGAAAATTAGGAATAACAGTAGTTAATAATGCGCAGGTCTACCTGCAGACAGCTATGACAAGGGAGGGGGTCTAATACATTTTCCCGTGAAGTTCCCGGTACTTCCCAGTATACGCTCTCACCCTCACTTGCACCGACACAAGCAGCCATATAGCTCGCCCCATCTCCCCCCCCCCCTCTCTCTCTCTCTCGTCCAGTATACCGCCGTATGTATATAGGGCCAGTCCTATCACTGCCATGCCCACGCAGTAGCCTTGGACACTGCTGGGCGCGCAGTCTAGAGGAGAGGCCCGCCCCACATCATGCTGACCGGTACACAACACATCACATTATCATCATTTGTATCATCTGTGACGTTAGCCCCGCGACTGTGATGGTGATAGTGTTGTGTGACTGTACGTGTGTGTGTGTGTGACTGTGTGTGCGAGCGTGGGTTGCCGCCCTGGCGACCGTGACGCGCGCGCCGGTGAGACGGGGCGCCACCACCAGCAGCGCAGCAGCCCCGGGCAGAGAGGCCCAGGTTATTGGCTTCAGCGTGTGCCGAGCCACTGCCACTGCCCGCCCGTCCGTCTGTGTTGTGTACGTACCCCCGTGCGTACGTTCGCACGTGCGAACCTCCACTGAAAAAACAACTCGAGAAAATACCCGTATGTACAGTCTATCTAATAAAAAACAAAGTACTAGCGGATTATTCCGGGATTATTCTCGTGACACTACAATTTGAGTTCGTTGCAGCAAACGCCCATTCTGGGTATGCAAACACTTTCCATCCCTCTTAACCGTTGGTACAGAACACGTAAAGACAGGAAGAATTTGCTAATTTGCTTAACGAACATGGCCTATACGGCTTATGTAAGTACATGTTGTAAATATTTGTCCGTGAAGGTGGGAAATACACATCGTACCTCAGAATTAAGCCTGTTTTTTACTTATGTTCAAAAATTTTAAAATGACTAAACTTGGCCCGAATAAGGTTTCCCTTCACCAGTTCAACTTTCTGATAATTTATAAAACATCAAGAGAGACCCATAGAATTATTGGAAATTGTTTTAGTTTGAAGAGGTCTGTCTTATGGAACATTTCTACTTTCACATCTTGTGCGCAACTTTTCCCCCGAAACTATTTGACTGA